>NW_026974921.1:0-300000 GCF_030014295.1 Loxodonta africana | reverse complement strand
ACAAGTAAAATTTTGCTGAAGATCATTCAAAAGCAGTGGCGACAGTACATTATGGGAACTGCCAGAAATTCAAACTGGATTAAGAAGAGGACATAAAACAAGGGTTATCGTTGCTGTGTAGATCATAACAAATTATGGATAACACTACAAAGAATGGGAATTCCAGAACACTGAATTGTGCTTATAAGGAAACTGTACGTGGACCAAGAGGCAGTTGTTCAAACAGAACAAGGGGGTTCAGCAAGGTTTAAAATCAGAAAAGGTGTATATCAGGGTCATATCCTTTCACCATATTTATTGAATCTGTATGCTGAGCAAATAATCCAAGAAGATGGAGTATATTAAGAAGAATGTGACATCTGGATTGGAGGAAGGATCATTAACAACCTGTGATATGCAGAGGACATGACCTTGCTTGCTGAAAGCCAAGAGGACTTCAAGCACTTACTGATGAATATCGAAGACTAGAGCCTTCAGTATGGTTTACACCTCAAAATAAACAACAACAACAAAAAAAAAACCAAGTCCAAAAATCTTCACAAGTGGACCAATTAGAGTATCGCGATAAATGGAGAAAAGATTGAAGTTGTCAAGGATTTCATTTTACTTAGATTCACAATAATGCCCACAGAAGCAGCAGTCAAGAAATCAAAGGATGCATTGCACTGGGAAAATGTGCTGCAAAAGACCTCTTTAAAGTGTCCAAAAGCAAAGATGTTACTTTAAGGGCCAAGATGTGTCTGACCCAAGCCATAGTATTTTAACTCACCTCATATGCAGACGAAAGCGGGACAATGAATAAGGAAGATCAAAGAAGAATTGATGACTTTGAATTATGGTGTTGGCAAAGAATACCACGGACTGACAGAAGAATGAACAAATCCTTCTTGGAAGAAGTTCAGCCAGAATGCCCCTTAGAAGCAAGCATGGTGACACATTATCTCACGTGCTTTGGACATGTTATCAGGTGGGACCAGTACCTTGAGAAGGACATCATGCTTGGAAAAGTAGAGGGTCAGAGAAAAAGAAGATTCTCAACTAGATGGATTGACACAGCAGCTGCAAAAAAGGGCTCAAACATAGCGGTGATTTTGTGAATGGGGAAAGATAGGCTGTGTTTCTTTCTGTTGCACGTGATGTCGCTGAGTCGCAACCAACTGATGGTAACTAACAAGAACACAAATATTTGTTAAGTACTTGGTTGGGCAACAATCTAGCTAATGGAATCTTAATATATTGCGTAATGGAGTTCAGAAAATGTTTCCTGTTTGAGATAAAACCTCTGATCAGAAGAATAATTCATAAAGATTCAGGGTAGTGAAGCATCAGAATCTTGTTGACATGTTATGTAGTGTTTAAATCATTTCTAGTTATCTATTGGAGTAATGTCCCCTCAGATTTGTATTTAAAGCAATTTACAATTTTTAGCTTATTATTATTATATGTAATTGGTAGATCCTCAACACCAGTCTCCATAAGAGATTACTTTTTCTTCCTTTTATTTTAATTAACTCCCTTGAGTCTCTTATGAACAAACTGATAAAACTGTAGCAAGTGTGCAATTTTGTGCACAATTGCAAACATAGTCATTCTTTGTTATGAAAAGTGGGTTCCTTTAATCTGAGAGCGTTCCTAAAATATCCTTCTCTTAGAAAAGCATATTTTCATTTAAGTTTAAGTAATTAAGGGAAAAAAGTAGAGAAAAATTCTATCTGGCAATTAGAAAGCATATTCTAATTGAATTATCGATAGTATCCTGGTCCTGTGATTTTTGTAGAGTATGTGAAATTGGGAAATATTAACAGATGGGTATACTTTCCCAATTGCCCCTTTGACTTAAATCCTTCTCAAGAAAAACACTGGAATTAAAGTTCTTATTCAAATAACTGAATGTTTTCTAATATTACAAAAGCAATAATATTCATCATTTATTGTTTGACTTTTGTTTATACCATATGCCCTTAGGGGAAAAAGAGTATCCACACTCCCTGCATATGGCAAGTCACTTGTAATTTGGAATAAATGTGTAGATAATAAAATTAGACAACTCTACAAATACAATGGTAATTACCATTGACACCTCAGGCATCACATATTTTCTATATGTAGATGCAGTACTCAAACCTGCCTGAATATGCAGGGATACATATAAACTGTAGCATAATAGATTTTTAAAAAAATAATTTTTATTGTGTTTTAAGTGAAAGTTTACAAATCAAGTCAGTCACATATAAGCTTACATACACCTTACTACATACTCCCATTTACTCTCACCCTAATGAGCCAGCCCACTCCCTCCTTCCAGTCTCTCCTTTCGTGACCGTTTTACCAGTTTCTAAAACTCTCTACCCTCCCATCTCCCCTCCAGACAGGAGATGCCAACACAGTCTCAAGTGGCCACCTGATACAAGTAGCTCACTCTTCATCAGAATCTCTCTCCAACCCATTGTCCAGTCCCTTCCATGTCTGATGAGTTGTCTTCAGGAATGGTTCCTGCCCTGGGACAAGAGAAGGTTTGGGGACCATGACCGCCGGGATTCTTCTAGTCTCAGTCAGACCATTAAGTCTGGTCTTTTTATGAGAATTTGGGGTCTGCATCCCTCTGTTCTCTTGCTCCCTCAGGGGTTGTCTGTTGTGCTCCCTGTCAGGGCAGTCATCGGTTGTGGCCAGGCACCATCTAGTTCTTCTGGTCTCAGGATGATGTAAGTCTCTAGTTCATGTAGCCCTTTCTGTCTCTTGGGCTCATAGTTACTGTGTGACCTTGGTATTCTTCATTCTCCTTTGATCCAGGTGGGTTGAGACCAATTGATGCATCTTAGATGGCCACTTTTTAGCATTTAAGACCCCAGACGCCACACTTCAAAGTGGGATGCAGAATGTTTTCATAATAGAATTTATTTTGCCAATGGATTTAGAAGTCCCCTTAAGCGATAGTCCCCAAATCCCCACCCTTGCCCTGCTGACCTTTGA
Source organism: Loxodonta africana (assembly GCF_030014295.1). NCBI lineage: Eukaryota > Metazoa > Chordata > Mammalia > Proboscidea > Elephantidae > Loxodonta > Loxodonta africana. The sequence continues at coordinate 297,030 of NW_026974921.1, read as the reverse complement.
AGCATTCAGTTTTTCCTGGAAAATTCTTTGCTTTTGGTCCAGTCCAGTTGAGCTGAACTTCCCTGTATTGAGTATTGTCCTTCCCTTCACCTAAAGTAGTTCTTATCTACTAATTAATCAGTAAAAAACCCTCTCCCACCCTCCCTCCCTCCCCCCTCTCGAAACCACAAAAGTATGTGTTCTTCTCAGTTTATGCTATTTTTTTTTCTCAAGATCTTATAATAGTGGTCTTATACAATATTTGTCCTTTTGCATCTAAGTTCACTCAGTGTAATGCCTTCCAGGTTCCTCCATGTTATGAAATGTTTCACAGATTCTTCACTGTTCTTTATCGATGCATAGTATTGCATTGTGTGAATATACCATAATTTATTTAACCATTCATCCATTGATGGACACTTCGGTTGCTTCCAGCTTTTTGCTATCGTAAACAGTGCTTCAATAAACGTGGGTGTGCATATATCTGTTCATGTAAAGGCTCTTATTTCTCTAGGGTATATTCGGAGGAGTGGGATTTCTGGGTTATATGGTAGTTTTATTTCTAACTGTTTAAGATAATGCCAGATGGATTTCCAAATTGGTTGTACCATTTTACATTCCCACCAGCAGTGTATAAGAGTTCCAATCTCTCCTCAGCCTCTCCAACATTTATTATTTTGTGTTTTTTGGATTAATGCCAGCCTTGTTGGAGTGAGATGGAATCTCTTCATAGTTTTAATTTACATTTCTCTAATGGCTAATGATCAAGAGCATTTTCTCATGTATCTGTTAGCTGCCTAAATACCTTCTTTAGTGAAGTGCATGTTCATCTCCTTTGCCCACTTTTTGATTGGGTTGTTTGTCTTTTTGTGGTTGAACTTTAACAGAATCATATAGATTTTAGAGATCAGGCGCTGGTCGGAGAAGTCATAGCTGAAATTTTTTTCCCAATCTCTAGGTGGTCTTTTTCCTCTTTTGGTGAAGTCTTTAGATGAGCATAGGTGTTTGATTTTTAGGAGCTCCCAGTTATCTGGTTTCTCTTCGTCATTTTTGGTAATGTTTTGTATTCTGTTTATGCCTTGTATCAGGGCTCCTAAGGTTGTCCCTATTTTTTTTCCCATGATCTTTATCGTTTTAGACTTCATGTTTAGTTCTTTGATCCATTTGGAGTTAGTTTTTGTGCATGGTGTGAGGTATGGGTCCTGTTTCATTTTTTTGCAAATGGATATCCAGTTATGCCAGCACCGTTTATTAAAAAGACTATCTTTTCCCCAATTAACTGACACTGGGCCTTTGTCAAATATCAGCTGCTCATGTGTGGATGGCTTTATATCTGGGTTCTCAATTCTGTTCCATTGGTCTACGTGTCTGTTGTTGTACCAGTACCAGGCTGTTTTGATTACTGTGGCTGTATAATATGTTCTAAAATGAGGTAGACTGAGGCCTCCCACTTTCTTCTTCTTTTTCAGTAATGCTTTACTTATCTGGGGCTTCTTTCCCTTCCATATGAAGTTGGTGATTTGTTTCTCCATCACATTAAGAAATGTCATTGGAATTTGGATCGGAAGTGCATTGTATGTATAGATGGCTTTTGGTAGAATAGACATTTTTACCATGTTAAATCTTCCTATCCCTGAGCAAGGTATGTTTTTCCACTTATGTAGGTCCCTTTTAGTTTCTTGCAGTAGTACCTTGTAGTTTTCTTTGTATAGGTCTTTTACATCTTTGATAAGATTTATTCCTAAGTATTTTATCTTCTTGGGTGCTACTGTAAATGGCATTGATTTGGTGATTTCCTCTTTGATGTACTTTTTTTGGTGTAGAGAAATCCAACTGATTTTTGTATGTTTATCTTGTATCCCGATACTCTCCTGAACTCTTCTATTAGTTTCAGTAGTTTTCTGGAGGATTCCTTAGGGTTTTCTGTGTAGAAGATCATGTCATCTACAAATAGAGATAATTTTACTTCTTCCTTGCCAATCCAGATGCCCTTTATTTCTTTGTCTAGCCTAATTGCTCTGGCTAGAACCTCTAGCACAATGTTGAATAAGAGCGGTGATAAAGGGCATCCTTGTCTGGTTCCCATTCTCAAGGGAAATGCCTTCAGGCTCTCTCCATTTAGAATGATGCTGGCTGTTGGATTTGTATAGATGCCCTTTATTATGTTGAGGAATTTTCCTTCAATTCCTATTTTGCTGAGAGTTTTTATCATGAATGGGTGTTGGACTTTGTCAAACGCCTTTTCTGCATCAATTGATAAGATCATGTGGTTTTTGTCTTTTGTTTTATTGATATGGTGGATTATTACCTGGTATAAATTCCACTTGGTCGTGGTGGATTATTTTTTTGATATGTTGTTGAATTCTATTGGCTAGAATTTTGTTGAGGATTTTTGCATCTATGTTCATGAGGGATATAGGTCGGTAATTTTCTTTTTTGTGTGATGTCTTTACTTGGTTTTGTTATTAGGGAGATGGTGGCTTCATAGAATGAGTTCGGTAGTATTCCAATATTTTCTATGCTTTGAAATACCTTTAGTAGTAGTGGTGTAAACTCTTCTCTGAAAGTTTGGTAGAACTCTGCAGTGAAGCTGTCCAGGCCAGGGCTTTTTTTTTTGTTGGGAGTTTTTTGATTACCTTTTCAATCTCTTTTTTTTTATGGGTCTATTTTTTATTTAGTTGTTCTACTTCTGAATGTGTTAGTTTAGGTAGGTAGTGTTTTTCCAGGAATTCATCCATTTCTTCTAGGTTTGCAAATTTGTTAGAGTACAATTTTTCATAATAATCTCATGTGATTCTTTTAATTTCAGTTGGGTCTGTTGTGATGTGGCCCATCTCGTTTGTTATTCGGGTTATTTGTTTCCTTTCCTGTATTTGTTTAGTCAGTCTGGCCAACGGTTTATCAATTTTGTTAATTTTTTCAAAGAACCAGCTTTTGACTTTGTTAATTCTTTCAACTGTTTTTCTGTTCTCTAATTCATTTAGTTCATCTCTAATTTTTATTATTTGTCTTCTTCTGGTGCCTGATGGATGCTTGTGTTCTTCGCTTTCTATTTGTTCAAGTTGTAGGGACAGTTCTCTGATTTTGGCTCTTTCTTCTTTATGTATGTGTGCATTTATCGACATAAATTGGCCTCTGAGCACTGCTTTTGCTGTGTCCCAGAGGTTTTGATAGGAAGTATTTTCATTCTCATTGCATTCTATGAATTTCCTTATTCCCTCCTTAATGTCTTCTATAAACCAGTCTTTTTTCAGGAGGGTATTGTTCAGTTTCCAAGTATTTGATTTCTTTTCCCTAGTTTTTCTGTTATTGATTTCTACTTTTATTGTCTAGTGGTCTGAGAAGATGCTTTGTAATATTTCGATGTTTTGGATTCTGCAAAGGTTTGTTTTGTGACCTAATATGTGGTCTATTCTAGAGAATGTTCCATGTGCGCTAGAAAAAAAAGTATACTTTGCAGCAGTTGGTGGAGAGATCTGTATAAGTCAATGAGGTCAAGTTGGTTGATTGTTGTAAGTAGATCTTCCGTGTCTCTGTTGAGCTTCTTACTGGATGTCCTGTCCTTCTCCGAAAGTGGTGTGTTGAAGTCTCCTACTATAATTGTGGAGGTGTCTATCTCACTTTTCAGTTCTGTTAAAATTTGATTTATGTATCTTGCAGCCCTGTCATTGGGTGCATAAATATTTAATATGGTTATGTCTTCCTGATCAATTGTGCCTTTTATCATTATGTAGTGTCCTTCTTTATCCTTTGTGGTGGATTTAAGTCTAAAGTCTATTTTGTCAGAAATTAATATTGCTACTCCTCTTCTGTTTTGGTTGTTGTTTGCTTGATATATTTTTTCCATCCTTTGAGTTTTAGTTTGTTTGTGTCTCTAAGTCTAAGGTGTGTCTCTTGTAGGCAGCATATAGACGGATCGTGTTTCTTTATCCAGTCCGAGACTCTCTGTCTCTTTATTGGTGCATTTAGTCCATTTACATTCAGCGTAATTATAGATAAATAAGTGTTTAGTGTTGTCATTTTGATGCCTTTTTATGTGTGTTGTTGACAATTTCATTTTTCCACATACTTTTTTGTGCTGAGACGTTTTTCTTAGTAAATTGTGAGATCCTCATTTTCATAGTGTTTGACTTTATGTTTGTTGAGTCGTTACGTTTTTCTTGGCTTTTATCTTGAGTTATGGAGTTGTAATAGCTCTTTGTGGTTACCTTAATATTTACCCCTATTCTTCTAAGTAAAAACCTAACTTGTATTGTCCTATATTGCCTTGTATCACTCTTCATATGGCAGTTCTATGCCACCTGTATTTAGTCCCTCTTTTTGATTATTGTGATCTTTTACGTATTGACTTCAATGATTCCCTGTTATGAGCATTTTTTTAAATTAATTTTAATTTGTTTTTGTGATTTCCCTATTTGAGTTGATATCAGGATGTTCTGTTTTGTGACCTCGTGTTGTGCTGGTATCTGATATTATTGGTTTTCTGACGAAACAATATTCTTTAGTATTTCTTGTAGCTTTGTTTTGGTTTTTGCAAATTCTCTAAGCTCGAGTTTATCTGTAAATATCTTAATTTCGCCTTCATATTTCAGAGAGAGTTTTGCTGGATATATGATCCTTGGCTGGCAGTTTTTCTCCTTCAGTGCTCTTTATATGTCCTTCCATTGCCTTCTTGCCTGCATGGTTTCTGCTGAGTAGTCTGAACTTATTCTTAGTGATTCTCCCTTGAAGGTGACCTTTCTTTTCTCCCCGGCTGCTTTTAAAATTTTCTCTTTATCTTTGGTTTTGGCAAGTTTGATGATAACATGTCTTGGTGTTTTTCTTTTTGGATCAGTCTTAAATGGGGTTCAACGAGCATCTTGCATAGATATCCTTTCGTCTTTTCATGATGTCAGGGAAGTTTTCTGTCAGCAGATCTTCAACTATTTTCTCTGTGTTTTCTGTCCTCCCTCCCTGTTCTGGAACTCCAATCACACACAAGTTATCCTTCTTGATAGAGTCCCACATGATTCTTAGGGTTTCTTCATTTTTTAAATTCTTTTATCTGATTTTTTTTCAGCTATGTTGGTGTTAATTCCCTGGTCTTCCAGATTTCCCAGTCTGCATTCTAATTGCTCGAGTCTGCTCCTCTGACTTCCTATTGCGTTGTCTAATTCTGTAATTTCATTGTTAATCTTTTGGATTTCTACATGCTGTCTCTCTACGGATTCTTGCAACTTATGAATTTTTCCACTATAAGAACATAGTGAGTTCTTCAACTGTTTTATCAGTGTGTTCCTTGGCTTTTTCTGCAGTTTGCCTTATTTCATTTCTGAGGACATCCCTGATGTCTTGAAGCATTCTGTAAATTAGTTTTTTATACTCTGTATCTGATCATTCCAGGATTGTATCTTCATTTGGCAAAGATTTTGATTCTTTTTTTTGGGGGGGGGGTTGTAGAAGCTGTTATGGTCTGCTTCTTTATGTGGTTTGATATCGACTGCTGTCTCCGAGCCATCACTAAGATATTAAAAAAAATAGATATAGTAGTGGTTTATTCTATAATTGCTCACTGAGTCTTATCTTGTTTTGTTTTCTTTCAATATACGCGGATGGGCTACTAGATTGTGCTGTCTTGTTTGTTGTAGCCCTTGACTTACTTATGACCTATTACCAGCTGGTTTGGGCTGTTGCCAGATATATATGCCTGAGTCTATTCACTATTCTTGCGTAGAATCTGATTTTGGGTCATCAAGTGTGTGCTGCACCCTAACACCTATCCACCTCTAGAAGTAGTGGCGATAGTTGTGTGCACCAGATTCTATTAGCAGCTGGGGTTCACCATCCGGGGGGGCAGGATGCTGACAGCCTTCCCCCAAGTGTCAGTGAGGTAGGTGTGTCTGTATTCCTACAGCACCTTGGTGGGAGGGCACTGCAGCTGTACCTTAGGCCCCCAATGCAAGTACCTCTACTGATTGGTAGGTGACACCCTCCTTAGACCCCTAAGGCAAGAGGCTAGGTGGACTGGGGGGAGCTTCAGCCCTCAGTTCCCTTGTTGTGGGTCAGTTAGGGCTCTGTTGAATAAGCAGAGATATCAGACCTGGGAAACTTGTTTTTCCAGAAAATCCGCTAAAAAAAATGCATTCAGATCCCTATCAGAACTGCCTTTGGATTATAACCGCCACCTTGTTCCCTGTAAGGATGAAAGTCCGAGATTTGGATCATATATGCTTGGCTGTAGCTGGTTCTGTGTTTTTAGTCCAATTAGGGATGGATTTTTGGTCCCTGGGTTTTTTGTGATTCCTTCTCTCAGGCCGGAAGAATGGGTTAGGAAAAGACCAAAAAAAGGGAAAAGCAAAGCCGCGGAGCTGGAGCCGTTCTCCCTCTGGCTCAGGAAATTCCAATGTTAATGAAGCCGACTGGGAAGGGTGGGGGAGGGTTCAGAGAAACAGGAGAGTAGCACCGCAGAATATAGCCAAAGTTGCTTATCTTGCTTGGAATGACTATTTTATCTGAGATTCTTGAGGGGCGTGTCGCCTATGTGTGCTGGCTGTGTGGAGATTGCCCCCGAGGGTCTGGCCCACTAAAGCCGCAGTCAGATCCTCTGCTGCCAGTCCAAAGCCTAGCGTCAAGGTTTCCCTGCTGGGACACTGCACTCCTGGCTCCAAAATCAGTCGTTGCCTCCCGGGGACTTCTTGTCCCGCCAGCCCTGTCGCTGCACCGCCCCCGCGGACTGGCTGGGCCCCCTCCCAGGGTTAGTTCAGGGGAGTAAGCCTGCACCCCATGCTTGCATTGTGACAGCACCCAGTCAAAAGGCCTGGCGCCAAGTCTCGCCAGCTGGGACGCTGCACTCCCGGCTCCAAAACCAGTCACTGCCTCGTGGGGACTTCTCCCACCAGCCGCATTGCCACACCGCCCATGCGGACCGGCTGGGCCCCCTCCCGGGGTCAATTCAGGGGGGTAGGGCTGGGCCCCTTGTTTGCGCCATCACCAGATTTTGTGTTCATCTCTCCTAGGTCCAGACCTAAGCCCACCACCAAGGTTACCTGACTGGGACGCTGGCTCCAAGCTCCGAAAACAGTCGCCACTTCCCCGTATTTGTTCGTTCTCTGTCTCTAAATCTGTGTTTGTTGTTCAGGGATCGTAGATTGTTATGTATGTGATCGATTCATTTGTTTTTCTGAGTCTTTGTTGCAAGAGGGATCCGAGGTAGCGTCTACCTAGTCCTCCATCTTGGCCCTCCTCTCAAGCCTGGTCTTTTTATGAGAATTTGGGGTCTGCATCCCACTGTTCTCCTGCTCCCTCAGGGGTTCTCTGTTGTGCTCCCTGTCAGGGCAGTCATCGGTTTTGGCCGGGCACCATCTAGTAAATAATATTTTTAATAAAATATCTAGACTTAAAAACTTAAGAAGGAGAAGGGTCTTTCACTTCTTAAAATGCTACAGATGTTATGGGTTGAATTGTGTCCACCAAAAATGTGTGTCAACTTGGCTAGACCATGAATCCCAGTATTGTGTGATGGTCCACCATTTTGTCGAGTGATGTGATTTTCCTACACACTGTAAACCCTACCTCTATGATGTTAGTGAAGTAGGATTAGTGGCAGTTATGTTAATGAGGAAGGACTCAATCTACAAGACTGGGTTGTATTTTCAGTCAACTTCTTTTGAGATATAAAAGAGAGAAGCAAGCAGAGAGACAGGCGGACATCATACTACCAAGAAACAAGAGTCAGGAGAATAGAGTATCCTTTGGACCCGGGTTCCCTGTGCTTAGGATCTCTTGACTGGGAAATATTGATGACAAGGACTTTCCCCCAGAGCCAACAGAGGGAGAAGGCCTTCTCCTGGAGCTAGCACCCTGAATTCGGAATTCTAGCCTGCTATGCTGTGAGAGAAAAAATTTCTCTATGTTAAAGCCATCCATCCACTTGTGGTACTTCTGTTATAGCTGTGAGAGAAAAAATTTCTCTATGTTAAAGCCATCCATCCACTTGTGGTACTTCTGTTATAGCAGCACTAGATAGCTGAGACAGCAGGTAATTTGAAAAATATATCTCTGGCACAAAAAGCCTCAAATTGATGAAAGAAATAAAAAATATACTTGTATTTTTGTGTGGGTATATATATGTGTGTGTGTGTGTACATAAATATATGTATATATGAGCTCTGCTGGGTTTATATATATATACACACCTATATATGACTTCTGGTGGCACAGTGGTTAAGTGCTCTGATGCTAATCAAAAGGTAAGCAATTTGAACTCACTAGCCTATTCCACAGGAGAAAGGTGTGGCAGTCAGCTTCCACAAAGATTTAGAGCCTTAGAAACACTATGGGGCAATTCAACTCTGTTCTATAGGGTCACTAAGAGTTGGAATTGACTCACGGGCAACTGGTTTGATTTGATTTTATATATATATATATATATATATATATGCTGTAAAATGAATGATTGAGCTACTGGAAAAGTAAGAGAAATCTGCACTATCTAGAAAGATATTGTGAATGAGTTCTGAAAAAGGTCAATACAGGTAACAGACACAAAAAAGGTGTTGATGTAGGTATTCGACTTTACTCACACAATGTGGAAAGGAAGCAAAATTAAGTCCCATGCACAGTGGTTAGTTATGTACATGCAGAGATATCAAGCTGGGATCAGGAAAATTATTTTCTTAAAAAACCCAGTAAGAAAAAGCTACATCAAAGATAAAGGAGGACCATGACTTCCTTTGACCATAGATGTCCGTGGAAGGGAAATAAAAAAGCTTTTCTTAAAATTTCTATTCTCATCCCCACACTTAGATATATTTGGAAATAAATTGCACACCACCATGTAACTTAAATATCACCATCTCAAAATTGAGTTAACATGGAGTCCGAGTGATGAGCAGCCAGAATACACAGTTACTGAGCAACTGTGAAGGACAATTCTCTTAGTATTCAAATACAGACATAGATAAATTTCTAAACAATATGATCTCAGAATGAAATATCTCATATTATATGTTTAACAGTATTGCTCTGGGCAAATCTGCTACAAAAGCCCTCCAAAGATGTCACTTTGAAGACCAAGGTGTGCCTGACCAAAGCTATGGTATTTTCAATGACCACATATGAATGTGAAAGCTGGACAATGAATTAGGTGTTGGTGAAGAATATTGAATATGCCAGTGACTGCCAGAAGAATGAACAAATCTATCTTGGAAGAAGTACAGCCAGAATACTTTTTTGAAGCAAGGGTGCCGAGACTTTCTTTCACGTGCTTTGGATATGTTATCAGGAGGGATCAGTCCCTGGTGAAGGACATTATGCTTGATAAAGTAAAGGGTCAGTGAAAAAGAGGAAGACCCTCAAAGACATGGATTGACACAGTGACTACAACCATGAGCTCAAACATGACAATGATTGTGAGGGTGGCACAGGACCGGGCAGCTTCTCGCCCTCTTGTACATGGTATCACTATTAAAAAAAAAAAAAAAAAAAACCATTGCCATCGAGTCAATTCTGACTCGTAGTGACGATGGCAGCTAACAACAACAACATATTTTTTTCTCAAGTATTGGGATGGGAAACAACGAAGGTAACAGAATCTTAATATATTGCCTAATGGAGACAAAAGTTCCTTTTCGAGTTAAACATCTGACCTCAACGGCCCCATGGGAGTTGAGAGTAGATTGCATACCACCACGTAACTTAAATATCACCATGTCAAAATGTATTTAACATAGGGTCTGAGTGATGAGCAGCCAGTTACTGAGCAACTGTGAAGGACAATTCTCTTATTACAATTCAGATATAGACATAGATAAATTTCTAAACAATTTATGACCCATTGGAGTGGAATACCAGAATGCTGTTGACATATAGATTTTAAATCATTTCTGGTTATCTTTTGGGAGAATGTCCCCTCAGTTTTGTACTTAAAGGAATTGACAATTCTCTCTCCTTTTTTTTGTACGTAATTGGTAGACAGGAACACCAGTCTCCACAGATTTCTTTTTCTTTTTTCCTTTTATTTCATTTGATCCCCTTGAGTCTTTTATGAGCAAACTTTTTGCTATTGTGAAAAATGCTGCAGTGAACATGGGTATGCATTTGTCTATTCATGTGACAGCTCTTATTTCTCTAAGATATATTTCTAGGAGTGGGATTGCTGGATCTTATGGTATTCTCTTTCTAGCTTTCTAAAGAAGTGCCATATCGTTTTCCAAAATGGTCGTACCATTTTGCATTCCCACCAGTAGTGCATAAGAGTTCCTGTCTCCCCACAAATTCTTCAACATTGTTATTTATTTTTTTTTTTACGGCAGTAATGTTGGGGTGAAATGATATCTCATTGTAGTATCAATTTCCAATTCTCTATTGGCTGGTGATCACGGTCATTTCCTCATGTGTCTGTTAGTCACTTGAGTGCCTTCTTTGGTGAAGTGTCTGTTAATTTCCTTTGTCCATTTTTTAATTGGATTATTTGTCTTTTTGTTGTAGAGGTATTGGATTTTCCTGTAGATTTTAGAGATTAGACTTCTGTTGAATTTGTCATAGGCAGATATTTTTCCAAGTCTAAGTTTTTTTTTATTCTTTTGGTGAAGTCTTTTGATGAGCATGAGTGTTTAATTTTTAGAAGATTCCAGTAATCTAACTTATATTCTAGAGTTTGTGTCTTGTTAATTATGGTTTTTATCCTGTTAATGACATGTATTAGGGCCTCTAGCCTTGATCCTATTTTTCTCCTATGATCTTTGTGGTTTTTGATTTTATATTTAGGTGTTTAATCCATTTTTAATTAGTTTTTGTGTATACTGTGAGGTATGGGCCCTGTTTCATTTTTTTGCAGAGGGACATCCAGTTTTGCCAGCAGAGTTTGTTAAAAAGACTGTCTTTTCCACATTTGATGGACTTTGGGCCCTTTTCCAAGATCAGGTGATTGTAGGTGGATGGATTTATACCTGGGTTCTCAATTCTGTTCCACCGGTCAATGTAGCTGTCATTGTACCAGTACTAGGCTGTTTTGACTACCGTAGCTGTACAGTAGATTCTGAGGCCAGGTAGTGGTCTTCCGAGTGAATTCTTCTTCAGTAGTACTTTACTTATGTGGGGCCTCTTTCATTTCTGTATAAAGTTAATGATTAGTTTTTCCATCTCTTTGAAGAATGCTGTTGGTATTTGGATGAGAATTGCTTTGTATTTGTGGATTGCTTTGGGTAGAATTGATATTTTCACAATGTTGAGTCTGCCTATCGATGAGCATGTCCCTCGCTTTTGTCATTTTGAGATACTCGTTCTTCGTTGTTTGTTTCTTTAACAATCTGACACTTTCTCTTCTCCTTCAGGACATTTACATGTGTTCTTCTGTCTGCTAGAGGTGGTTTCTCTGGTACCTCAATTCATTTGTACTTTAATTGCACTCTCTTGGAGAAGTCTTCTTGGATTCTCTCAAACTCTTACATGTTTCCAGAATGTCCTGTGCTTCATCTTTAAAACAGCAATATTATTTGAATTTGAACTAATAACCAAGTATCGGCCTTGCTCAGGAGTAAGTTACTTTTGTGGTTATTTAAATTTAAATAGGAATGAAATAAAATAGCAATTCAGTTCCTTAGTCACACTAGCCGTATCTAAAATTATCAGTAGCCACATGTGTCTAGTGGCTAATGTATCAGGCAGCACAGATTATAGAACATTTCCATTATTGTAGAAAATTATTTTGGACAAGTGCTGGGAGATCAGTTTTCTCCTTTTTGTTGTTCTTAAACTAACCCTGTGCAACCCAGAACCGAGGCCCTGTTCAACATTTGCGCTAACATCATCAAATCTTTCATTTATTCCTGTAAACACTAGGCATTTTCAGACGTGCACACATACACACAAATACACACACATATACACGCATACTTTTCTTTATGGTTTGGTCTAAATTTAATAAAATCCTTGAAATCTTCCCTTTGTGTAAAGCCAAGATTAGGTGCTATCTCCTCTTTGCTCTCCCAAAACTTTGTCCTCTTAGCTTACTCTACTGAAATTATTTGTACATAAACCTGATTCTATTAAATTACTACCTAATCTGGAAGAAACAGGCCTTGGTTGTTTTATATTTATATCTCTAGTGTCTGGTAAAGGTGACATAATTTATACTCAGTAAATATATTTTAATCAAAGATTTGAAACTCTTGTATTGTCCTCTCATTGGTGAACGTTTTGGTGTCACAAAAAATATATATATAGTTATTAAGTCAAATATTTATATGTATGTCTACATCAATATTAACACCTACATCTATATTTATAAGGCAACAATAGATCTACAATTAGTTTTCATTTACTAGAATTTCATGTGAATAAAATCATATAATATGTACTCTCTTTTTTTGTTTGTTTTGTGCCATTTTACTCTTCTTTTTCTTGTTTCCAAAGGTAAAACATTTGCTTATTGATTTGAGATCTGTCTTCCTTTTTAACATAGGCACTTGGAGCTATTAATTTCTCTATAAACGATTCTAAAGCTGCAATCCGTATGTTTTAGCATGCTGTTTTTCACTTCCTTTTATCTAAAAATATTATTTTTAAACTCTCCTTGTGATTTATTCTTTGGCTCATTTCTTATTTAGGAGTGTAGTGTTTAATTTACATATATTTGTGATTTTCTTATATTTTCTTCTATTGTTGATTTCTAATTTAATTGTATTTTGGTCAAAGAACATATTTTGTATTATTTCAATTATTTTATATTATTTAGGTTTTTTGTGTGTTTGTTTTATAGTCTGGTATATGGTCACTCTGGAGTATGTCCCACGTATACTGCCTAGTTTTATGTCCATTATTGAAAATGAGTTATTGAAGTCTCTATTATTGTGAAATGTTAGGTGAATACATGTTTATAATTGTTTATTCTGCCCAATAGATTGACACTTTGTAATTGTAAAATATTATTTGTAACCTGTAACTTTTTTGTCTTAAAGTCTAATACGTCAAGTGTTATTATAGGCAACCCAGCTCTTTTTTTTGGCTACTGCTTACTTGGCATGTTAGATTCCTAGTGCTGCCATAACAAAATACTACAAAGTAAATGGTTTTGAAGAACAGAATTTATTGTCTCAGTTCTGAAGGCTAGAGGTCCAAATTCATTAATGGGTCTATGAACTCTCTCTCTGTTTGTTCTACGGAAAGGTCCTTCCTGTCTCAGCTTCTTGCAGCTAAAAAAGAAACTGTTGCCGTTGGGTCAATTCCAACTCATAGCAACCCTATGGGATAGAGCGGAACTTTCTCATGGGGTTTTCAAAGAGCGGCTGGTGGATTCCAACTGCTGACATTTCGGTTAGGAGCTGAGCTATTAGCTACTGCACCGTCAGGGCTCCTTGTAGCTTCTTGTAGCCCTTTGCAATTCTTGGCATGCTTATGGATGCTTATAGATGTGTCTGCCTCCATTATCACCTGGCATCTGTCTTACTCTGTGTGTTTCTTTCCATCTCCCTGTCTGTTATCTCCTTTTAAGATACCACTCAGAATGGAATAGGACTTATCCTACTCTGGTATGGCTTAAGTGACAATATCATCAGCTGCTCTTTGGAAACCCTATGGGGTGGTTCTACTCTGTCCTATATGGTCACTATGAGTTATAATCAACAGGATGGCGAAGGTTTTTCTTTTATCTTCCAAGAATAGCGCTATTTTCCCAAACAAGGTCACAACTTCCAGGTACAATTTTTAGCACTTCAACATATATATTTCGGAGACACTTTCAATCCGGAATACATGGCCTATCTTTTAAATCCTATTTTCAATCTATTTGTGTCTTTTAATCTAAAGAGTGCGTATAATAAAAAAAAATAGACAGATATATATTTGGGTTATGTTCTGTTTTTAGACTATGTTTCCAATCTCTGCCTTTCAATTGAGTTGTTTCACTGTTTAAATTTAATTACTGATAAAGTAGGACTTATGTCTTCCTTTTTTAAATATACTTATGTCTTTTTTATTAGTCTATTCCTGGATTGCTGGCTTCTGTTGTGTTAAATTGGTAAGTCCTAGTGTACCTTTAAATTTATTTATTGTGTCTTTTACAGCATATCTTTCAAGTTATTTTCTTAATTATTTCTTGTAGATTACAGTTAGCATCTTAATATAAAACCAACTAATTCAGATGAATAATGTCTTAATTTCAATAATGTTCAGTGTATCTTGATCCTGCTCATTCTTTGTAAAAAAATTGTCATACAAATTACATATTTGTACATTAAAAGCAAGTATTCTTTTCTCCATTTCATGAAAAGTTTTGTGCATTAAATGACACTACCAAGAAAATGAAAATGTAATGGATAGAATGGAAAAAATATTTGACCATAATTTATCTGATAAGGCTCGAGTAATTTTTAAAAAGTATATTGAAAAACAAACTGCGTGAGTGAAAGTTCTTAGGCCGATGAATATAATCACATGAACTAACTAACACTCTTCTTTCTGCCAAGGAAAAGTAGATGACTAAAAATTGTTGCTTTGAAAGATTGTAAAACAAATTTGAACACAAATAAAAACTAAATGATTTCTATTCGAGGCCACATAAATAATAGACATGCCATTGTCTTAGTTATCTAGCACTGCTATAACAGAAATACCACATGTGGATGGCTTTAACAAAGAGAAATTTATTCTCTCACAGTCTAGGGGTCTAGAAGTCCTAATTCACGATGCCAGCTTCAGGGGAGGCTTTCTTTCTCTGTCGGCTCTGCAGGAAGGTCTTTTTCATCAATTTTCCCCTGGTTGAGGAGCTTCTCAGTTTAGGGATCTCAGGCCCAAATGATGTGCTATGTTCTTGGTGGTTTTTCTTGGAGGTATGAGGTCCCCCTGTCTCTCTGCTTGCTTCTCTTCTTATATTTCCAAAGAGATTGACTCAACATACTATCTAATCCTGTAGATTGAGCCTACCTCATTTATGTAACTGCTTCTAATCCTGCCTCATTAACTTCATAGTGGCAGGATTTACTACACACAGGAAAATCACATCAGATGACAAAATGGTGGGCAATCATATGCTACTAGCAATCATGGCCTAGCCAAGTGGACACACATTTTGGGTGGGACGGATGCAATTTAATCTGCAGCAACCATCAATCACCCCAGTAAATTCTTCACTTATATGTCTCTGACGAAAAATTATATCCAATATAGAACCCCATATGTTTTATAGGTGATTTTTTTTTGATCTGACAGATACTAAGAAAGCTTCTTTTTTTTAAAAGACAGGCATTTCCGTGCTTGTGCACAGACTGGACAGCAGGGAGAGCCCAAGAAGAGTCTTTTCTTTTTCCTTTTTTTAAAATAACTTTCTTTCGCTTATCCCGGACATGAAAATGTTCAACAGTTTAACCTCAGTTCATTCCCCTAAGCATCTCTGGAGTCTGCTCCCTGAGCTTGCAAGCCACTGTCACTATTGTGTTTTTGACCTTTAAAATATCTCATTTAGCTTAAAGTGTTGATCCTCTCTCCTGTCTTCCTAACTCCAAATATCTAAAAAACCATTCTCAGCACATTTAACAGATCAATCTTTATAATATAAAAATCTGATCGCATTGTGAAAAATCAGCCTCAGAATCATCTCCAGTCCATGTTTCTAAACTATTCCATGTGATTTAGAAAGTTATTTTATGTACAGACACATGGAATTTTTATCTCGGTAATGTATTCACACTAAATTTTCAGGTTTATAGACCAATCAGATTAAGTCCTTATACATTTTAGGTCATAAAAGCTTTTTATGATTTGAAGCTGCCTCTTTTTCTTCCCTTATTACATACTACCCCGAGTGAGACAAGCTTTCCCTCCAAGGGGAGCTAACCCTTGTTGATAACTCACTGTGGGCCAGGTTCTCATCTAAAATTGCTTTATACATACTGCCTCATTGCATTCTCAAAATAAACAAGTAAGGACTATTATTCTATCTATTTCATAAATGGAGAAACTTAGCAACAAAGTTTTAAAATTTGACCAGGCTTACATGTTATCCTGGGTTTATATCTGGCTGACTGGCTTAAAAGCCTACATTCCCATTATCAAGCTAGTGACACTTGAACTAGGGACTAGTGCCTCAAACATTGTGCATGTTGTTATACACATGCCTATAACACCATTTTACTTTTTTTTTCCTATATATCACAACTGTCATAAGAATTACCCTTTTTTGAGCTCCATTTCTGATACACTGAAATAATTAAACCTTCATTACTATAAGAACACAATTTTGTGTAAAGCTTTGCTGTAAGAGAAATCATACTGTTTGATAACTGTTTCTTTGTCTCTCCATAGCAAGCTGTATCATTCTAAAGAAGACAAAAATTATAACTAGTGTAGTATATAAGACAAGGTATACCTATAATAAGTGCATATAAACTAATTACACTCATCCAGGCAAATTTGTACAGGAGAAATTAATACATAAGTAATTTTTTTCCACAACCCTGAAGTTGCATGTCTTTGGGATTAAAAGAAAGTTAAAATTTGTGAAAATTTGAAGTTGGAACTCTTAATATTAACACTGCAAGAACTATTAAAGATGAAGTAGGAAAAAGTATTGTGCTGAAAGACTTGTTTAAATGCTATAAGAAGTTTAACTTACTGAAAGGACAAATTAAGTAAACATGAAAAAAGGAACAAAAAATATATTCACTGTTTCTGTCAAGATTTTAGTTTTTTTCCTTATTTTTTGAAAAAAATGAAAAGTTTTTTGAGTGTATCCTTGAAAGCTTGTTTCACTTGCTTGTTCTTAAGACTGCAAATGAAGGGATTGAGTAAAGGGGCAACTGAGGTACAGATAACAGCTACACCCTTGGATAAAGTCACCCTTTCTTTTGCTGATGGCTTCATGTAAATGGAGACACAGCTACCATAAGTAAGGGAAACTACAATAATGTGGGAAGAACAAGTGGAAAAAGCTTTTGTTCTTTTCCGAGCAGAGGGAATTTTTAGAATGGTCTTGATTATATATGTATAGGAAATATAGGAAAGAATAACTAAGAGTAGTGTGACCACTAGTGCTATAACTGCTGAAACAAATGAAATCATTTCTAGGAAGTGAGCATCTTTGCAAGAAATCTGCAGGATAGGAGAAGCGTCAAACATGAAATGATCAATTACTTTGGAAGCACAGAATTCCAGCTTTAGTCCCAAGACCAACTGTGGAAAGGTAATCAGAAAGCCAGCTGTCCGTGAACTGAGTAGAAGTTGGTAGCACACTTTGCTTCTCATAATGACTGAGTAATGCAGGGGTTTGCAGATGGCTGCATAGCGGTCATGGGACATGGCAGCCAGAAGGTAGAACTCTGTAACTCCTGACAAAAGTAAAAGAATAATTGAGATGCATAACCATTGCAGGAAATGATTTTGTTTTTAGTCACAATGGTTGTCAAGAATCTAGGAATAGAGATTGTCGTCAATAAGATTTCTAAGAAGGAGAAATTTTGTAGGAAGAAATACATTAGAGTCTTGAGGTGAGGATGCAGTAGGGTGAGGAGGATGATGGATAAGTTCCCCATCACACTCAAAATATAGTTGAGAAAGAGAAATATAAAAATCACAATTTGTAACTGTGGGTCATCTGCGAGTCCCAAGAGAAGGAATTCTATCTCCCTTGACTGGTTCTTCATTTCAGTTTTGAGACCTATTAAACTGAAATTAGGAAACAACTCCAAAAGCAGAAAAAACAATTTTTTAAAGCTGCATCAGGAAAAAAATCTGATATCCAGAAATGTAAACAAGTGTAAATATTTGCTGCAGTTTAACAAGGCAGATGATACCTAAAATTATAGTGCAGGTCAACCAAAGCATTCTCTATGTATCTTCTGTGTGTGTTTAATAAATTACTGCAAAAAAAAGCCTTATAAAATCTAGGCAGCTTTTCCAATGTCAATTTACAATGTATGTTCAACAATTTTTATTTTATGAATTTTTAAAAAATTGATGAAACTTATAGAAATATTGGTAGTTACATATTTTCCTTAACTACAGTTGAATTTCTCCAATATATGCCATTAATTCTTTAGTTCCAATGCAGTACTGATCCATTGTTCCTTTGACTTATTTTCTCTAATTACTATTTTTCTGGTTCCAAATCATTAGTCTTCTCATAATCATTTAAACTTAACATTTTGAAATATCTTCAAGATACAGTTAGTAATTTCAAAATTCTAAACAAATTGGGAGAAAAACTGTAGCTACAGGGAAAATAAAACAAATCAAAATCAATTATTTTCTGACTTGATCTTTGTCTTGGATTCAGGTAATTTTTAAATTCTTAAGTAATATTTTTTTTTCCCTGTTTAAGCCGCCCACAATAAATAATTTTGTCTTTTTAGTATAAATATGAAGATGATTTTAATAACTAGGTGTTTTAATAACTAGAAGTAATTTAATAAAATCATTTTGTTATTCAAAGACTAGTATAGAAGTGGTAGTCAATAGTCACTTATGATGCTAACTATATTGTTTTTGGCACTCAATGTCATTGTTCTTAAATCCATAAATAAGACTTTACAGACGAATAGGCCTAAATTGCTGACTGGATACATTATGTTCCGTAGATGATGGCCTTCTATAGATGTCTAGGACAGAAAAGAGAGCTTTTCTCTTTATTTGAAGGAAGATATTGAGGTGCTATCCAAGCATTCATCTATGTTTAATGTCAAAGTTAATTTACAGGTTTCATATGGTATTTAAATAAATACATTTGCAAAATGCTTTCGTTATTCATTTTAAAATCATTCCATGGGTTATTAATGTATGCTTTTCACATGAATAAAAATAATTTCATCTATTCCTGCATATAAGAATTTTATTAGCTTTCCCTGAATTTCACTTTTCTCACTCTCTACTCAATGCAATAAACACATCTATTTCCTTATAAGAATTTTGCTTTGTGTTTTAAATGATAGCTATTGGAGAAAAAAAACAGTACAGTGCTCCTATTTCCAAGTGGCTTTTTCCCCCAATATTTTATAGGTAGTGCTCCCTTCTATCTTCATTTTGCTCTGGAAAAGAGAGAGAGTGACAGCAAGAGAAATATTGAAGAAAAATTCCGAAGTATTGATTTGAGTAAATCTCAAAACCAGAACACAAGGATAGTAGCAATTTTTCTTCTACTCCTTGACTACTGAAAGGATGAGAAGCTGAGTGATCATGAGTGTTTATTTATCAAATATGTATATCTGCACTGCCATTTCTTTAACCCCAGTTTTGCTCTAACTCAGTGGGAAGGGAAACTCTCTGAGTCAGTCAAACAATTTTTGCTAACATCATGTGTCTAGGTGACAAGTCTATATGCTGCTTTCTTAAAAACCTGCAAAACAGAAGCTATTTTTACTTTTCAAAATCTGCTGAATGATCATAGTTACATATAGTAAAAAGCCTATAATGCTACAGTTTATATCAGTCCCTATATAATCAGGCAGCTTTGAATACTGCATCTACACAGAGCATGTATGATGATCCAGATGCCAATGGTTATAACTATTGTACTTGTAGAACTACCTTCACCTATGATCTAGGTGACTTGCCGTATGCAGGATTTACTGATTTCCCGTCTCCTTTAAGGACATATGCTATAAACAAAAGTCAAATAATAGATGTTGAATATTATTGCATTTATAATATTAGAAAACATTCCATTATTTGCATAAGAACTTTAATTCCAATGCTTTTCGTGGGAAGGATTCAAAGCAGAGGGGAGATTTGGAAAGTATATGTATCTGTGAATATCTCCCAATATCACATACACTACAAAAATCACAGAACCTAGATATTATAGAAAATTCAATTAGAATGCCCTTTCTGGTTACCAAATAGAGGTTTTCTGATTTTTTCCTTAAATATTTAAACTTAAATGAAAATGATGCTCTAAGAGAAGGGCATTTTAGGAAAGGTCTCAGGTTAAAGCAACCCACTCTTCGTAGCAAAGAATGACTATGTTTACAATTGTGCACTAACAAAAGCCACACTTTTATCAATTTGCTCATAAAAGACTCAGGGAAATTAATTGAAATAAAGGGAAGACAGAAAAAGAAATCTCCTGTGGAAACTGGTGTGCAGGAGCTACCACTTACATCAAGAAAAAAAAAGCCACAAAGCTGTGTATTGATTTAAATACAAAGCAAGGGAACACTTTCCCAAAAGATAACTAGAAACAATTTAAACTCTATATGGGATGCCAACAAGATTTTGATATTCCACTCCCCCAGAGCTATCTGGGAGCCCTGGAGGTGCAGTGGTTAAGAGCTTGGCTGCTAGCAAAAAGGTCGGTGGTTCAAATCCACCAGCCGCTCCTGGAAACACTATGGGGCAGTTGTACTCTGCCCTATAGGGTCACTGTGAGTCGGAATCTACTCAACAGCAACCAGTTTCTCTTTTTGGGTTTTGGGGCTGTATGAGTCGTTCTATTGGTCAGAGACCTTATCTCAAACAGGAACTTTTCTCTTGCCTTCATTAGTCAATATATTAAGATTCCACTAACTTGATTGTGGCCCACCCTAAGGCTTGAGAAGGAGTATTTAAATAAAAAAATTTAAATGTCTCCTATTAATTATTATTTCTATTCTGAAACCATCTTAAACTTAAAAGTTACAAATACAGAGCAAGAATTTTTTTTTGTTTTTTCCTGAATCATTTGATACCCTACCTCCTGCTCAACACTACAGTGTGCATTCCTTACAAAAAAAGAAAATATCTACTATATAATAACATGAATCCGTTCTTAATAAATATTAGAACAGTAGCACACTAACACTGATATATTAATAACGTCCACTATCCCAATCCCATTCAATTTTTACAAGTTTATAGAGGTATAAATAGCTCAGAGTTATGTTTTCATTTGATTAGCATGACTCTTTAATTTCATTTAATACAGAATGGTTTTTCAGTCTTTCCTTAACTTCCTTGCATGTTGGAGATTACTTTCTGGTAAGCCTATATAATGTCCCTTGATTTGTGTTTTTCTGAGGTTTTCACCTGATTAAAAGAAAAAAAAAGGATTAGATTCCATTAATTTACTTTTTGGCACCAGAATCACAGAAGTGATCCTATTTTTTCATTGAGTCTTATCTCTTGCATAACGTGGTGATTGACAGACTTTTCCACCATAAAAGTAATGTTTTATATTTGTAATTAATAAGCATTTTGTGGGAAGGTACTTTGAATACGTTGGATATATCAATCTTCATAAAACTTTCAACTTACTCATTAATAACTTAATATCATTATGTACTCATAGTTTCTGATTTTATTTATTAACAAACAAATATGTCAATCATCTATGTAGCGTATATATTTAATTTTTACCTCAATTTTTACTTTAATTTCAATTAGTCCCATTTTTAAAAAATATTCTTGCTGTTCAATAGTCTTATATCTGTACTTAAATATACTGGGAAAAGTTTATTTCATCAAACTATTAAACATTCTTCAGTATAGTTTGTGTGAATTCTTTCAAATTCTTTAGTTTTTATGAGTTTATTCAGCAGTTATTGTTTCTGCTTGCTATTACTTGGTGACCTCTAAAACATAATATAATGTATTTTATTGTGAAGTCACATTATTTAAAATTTATCTGTGTCTATATTTCAGTAGGATTGTCATTAGAAGTTTGTGAGGCAGTGAAATTAAGTTAATGAGAGTGAAACAACTAGAATGGAAATAATGACAATGTTGACACGATGTGAAGAATGTAACAATGTCGCTGAATATTATCTATAGAAAAATTTTAAATGGAAGTGTGTTTTGCTATGTATATTTTTACCAAAAATGTGATAAAATATTTTTAAAAGCCGGTTCGGCTATATTAATATAAATCAGTATAGATATTTTTCATGATGACAAAAAGTTATATTCATCAAGAAGATAGAACAATTCCAAATTGGTATGCACGATGTCAAAGTCTTGGAAATTAGAAATTCAAGGTACTACAAAGACAATAAAAAAAATCCATAGGCATTTTGGAGATTTAAAAAGCTCAGTAATTATATACAAAGCAAAAATAAAATAAAGGTATAGAATATTTAAATTATGTGATTAATGAACTCAACCAAGTTGAACTAACTAGAACACTGTACTTAACTACACAACACTTATAATTTTCAGATGTTCATGAAATGTTTATCAAAAATTTGACTATATGCTAGGCCATAAAATAAGACTCAACTAATTTCAGATAATTTCAATTAAATAAAGCATATTTTCTGACATCATAGAGTTTAAAAAATTATACCAGCAGAGTTGTAAATATAAATGAAATGGGGAGGCGGGGCCAAGATGGTGGACTAGGTAGATGCTACCCCGGATCCCTCTTGCAACAAAGACTCGGAAAATCAAGTGAATCGATCACATACATAACAATATATGAACCCTGAACAACAAACACAGATTTAGAGATGGAAAACGAACAAATATGGGGAAGCAGCAACTGTTTTTGGAGCCTGGAGCCAGTGTCCCAGTCAGGTAACCTTGGTGCCGGACTTAGATCTGGGCCCAGGGGAGCTGAACTCATAAATCTTGTGAGGGCACAAACAAGGGGCACAGCCCTACCCCCCTGAACTGAACCCAGGAGGGGGCCCAGCCGGTCCGCGCGGGCGGCGTGGTGACGCTGCTGGTGGGAGAAGTCCCCGGGAGGCAGTGACTGGTTTTGGAGCCGGGAGTGCTGCGTCCCAGCCGGGGAACCATGGCGCCGGGCATTTGACTGGGCGCAGTCACGGCACAAGCACAGGGCGCAGCCCTACACCCCTGAACTAACCCCAGGGGGTGGCGTGGTGACGCAGCTGGCGAGACGAGAAATCCCCGGGAGGCAGTGACTGATTTTGGAGCCGGGAGTACAGCACCCAGCAGGGGAACCTTGAGGCTAGGTTTTGGACTGGCAGCAGAGGATCTGACAGTGGCTTCAGCGGGCCAGACCCCCGGGGGCAATCTCTACACAGCCAACACACATAGGCGAAACGTCCCTCGGGAATCCCAGATATAACTGTCATTCCAAGCAAGACAAACAACTCTGGCTATATTCCGAGGTGCTACTCTCCTATCTCTCTGATCCCTCCCCTACCCTCCCCAGTCGGCTTCATTAACATTGGAATTTCCTGAGCCAGAGGGAGAACAGCTCCGGTTCTGTGGCGGCTTTGCTTCCCCCCTCCTTTTTTTTCTTTTGGTCTTTTCCTAACCCACTCTTCCGGCCTGAGAGAAGGAAACACAAAAAACCCAGGGACCAAAAATCCATCCCTAATTGGACTAAAAACACAGAACCAGCTACAGCCAAGCATATATGATCCAAATCTGGGACTTTCATCCTTACAGGGAAAAAGGTGGCGGTTATAATCCAAAGGCAGTTCTGATAGGGATCTGACTGCATTTTTTTTAGCGGAATTTCTGCAAAAGCAAGTTTCCCAATGATGGCTCAGAGACAGCAGTCGATATCAAACCACATAAAGAAGCAGACCATGACAGCTTCTACAACCCCCCCAAAAAAAGAATCAATATCTTTCCCAAATGAAGAAACAATCCTGGAATTATCAGGTACAGAATATAAAAAAACTAATTTACAGAATGCTTCAAGACATCAGAAACGAAATAAGGCAAACTGCAGAAAAAGCCAAGGAACACACTGATAAAACAGTTGAAGAACTCAAAAAGATTATTCAAGAACATAGTGGAAAAATTAATAAGTTGCAAGAACCCATAGAGAGACAGCATGTAGAAATCCAAAAGATTAACAATAAAATTACAGAATTAGACAACACAATAGGAAGTCAGAGGAGCAGACGCGAGCAATTAGAATGCAGAGTGGGAAATCTGGAAGACCAGGGATTTAACACCAACATAGCTGAAAAAAAAAAAAACCGATAAAAGAATTAAAAAAAATGAAGAAACCCTAAGAATCATGGGGGACTCTATCAAGAAGGATAACTTGCATGTGATTGGAGTCCCAGAAGAGGGAGGGAGGACAGAAAACACAGAGAAAATAGTTGAAGATCTGCTGACAGAAAACTTCCCTGACATCATGAAAGACGAAAGGATATCTATGCAAGATGCTCGTTGAACCCCATTTAAGACTGATCCAAAAAGAAAAACACCAAGACATATTATCATCAAACTTGCCAAAACCAAAGATAAAGAGAAAATTTTAAAAGCAGCCGGGGAGAAAAGAAAGGTCTCCTTCAAGGGAGAATCAATAAGAATAAGTTCAGACTTTTACTCAGCAGAAACCATGCAGACAAGAAGGGAATGGGATGACATATACAGAGCACTGAAGGAGAAAAACTGCCAGCCAAGAATCATATATCCACCAAAACTCTCTCTGAAATATGAAGGCGAAATTAAGATATTTACAGATAAACACAAGTTTAGAGAATTTGCAAAAACCAAACCAAAGCTACAAGAAATACTAAAGGATATTGTTTGGTCAGAAAACCAATAATATCAGATACAAGCACAACACGAGGTCACAAAAAAGAACATCCTGATATCAACTCAAATAGGGAAATCACACACAAAAAAATTAAGAATAATTTAAAAAATGCTCATAACAGGGAATCACTGAAGTCAAAATGTAAAAGATCACAATAATCAAAAAGAGGGACTAAATACAGGTGGCATAGAACTGCCATATGGAGAGTGATCCAAGGCGATATAAAACATTACAATTTAGGTTTTTACTTAGAAGAATAGGGGTAAATATTAAGGTAACCACAAAGAGCTATTACAACTCCATAACTCAAGATAAAAGCCAAGAAAAACGTAACGACTCAACAAACATAAAGTCAAACACTATGAAAATGAGGATCTCACAATTTACTAAGAAAAACGTCTCAGCACAAAAAAGTAA
Source organism: Loxodonta africana (assembly GCF_030014295.1). Classification (NCBI taxonomy): domain Eukaryota; kingdom Metazoa; phylum Chordata; class Mammalia; order Proboscidea; family Elephantidae; genus Loxodonta; species Loxodonta africana. The sequence goes on along the minus strand of NW_026974921.1, from coordinate 272,225 downwards.
GTGGAAAAATGAAATTGTCAACAACACACATAAAAAGGCATCAAAATGACAACACTAAACACTTATTTATCTATAATTACGCTGAATGTAAATGGACTAAATGCACCAATAAAGAGACAGAGAGTCTCGGACTGGATAAAGAAACACGATCCGTCTATATGCTGCCTACAAGAGACACACCTTAGACTTAGAGACACAAACAAACTAAAACTCAAAGGATGGAAAAAATATATCAAGCAAACAACAACCAAAACAGAAGAGGAGTAGCAATATTAATTTCTGACAAAATAGACTTTAGACTTAAATCCACCACAAAGGATAAAGAAGGACACTACATAATGATAAAAGGCACAATTGATCAGGAAGACATAACCATATTAAATATTTATGCACCCAATGACAGGGCTGCAAGATACATAAATCAAATTTTAACAGAACTGAAAAGTGAGATAGACACCTCCACAATTATAGTAGGAGACTTCAACACACCACTTTCGGAGAAGGACAGGACATCCAGTAAGAAGCTCAACAGAGACACGGAAGATCTACTTACAACTATCAACCAACTTGACCTCATTGACTTATACAGATCTCTCCACCAACTGCTGCAAAGTATACTTTTTTTTCTAGCGCACATGGAACATTCTCTAGAATAGACCACATATTAGGTCATAAAACAAACCTTTGCAGAATCCAAAACATCGAAATATTACAAAGCATCTTCTCAGACCACTAGACAATAAAACTAGAAATCAATAACAGAAAAACTAGGGAAAAGAAATCAAATACTTGGAAAGTGAACAATACCCTCCTGAAAAAGACTGGTTTATAGAAGACATTAAGGAGGGAATAAGGAAATTCATAGAATGCAATGAGAATGAAAATACTTCCTATCAAAACCTCTGGGACACAGCAAAAGCAGTGCTCAGAGGCCAATTTATATCGATAAATGCACACATACAAAAAGAAGAAAGAGCCAAAATCAGAGAACTGTCCCTACAACTTGAACAAATAGAAAGTGAGCAACAAAAGAATCCATCAGGCACCAGAAGAAAACAAATAATAAAAATTAGAGCTGAACTAAATGAATTAGAGAACAGAAAAACAATTGAAAGAATTAACAAAGCCAAAAGATGGTTCTTTGAAAAAATTAACAAAATTGATAAACCTTTGGCTAGACTGACCAAAGAAATACAGGAAAGGAAACAAATAACCTGAATATAAGAAACGAGAAGGGCCACATCAAAACAGACTCAACTGAAATTAAAAGAATCATATCAGATTATTACGAAAAATTGTACTCTAACAAATTTGCAAACCTAGAAGAAATGGATGAATTCCTGGAAAAACACTACCTACCTAAACTAACACATTCAGAAGTAGAACAACTAAATAGACCCATAAAAAAAAAGAGATTGAAACGGTAATCAAAAAACTCCCAACAAAAAAAAGCCCTTGCCCGGACGGCTTCACTGCAGAGTTCTACCAAACTTTCAGAGAAGAGTTAACACCACTACTACTAAAGGTATTTCAAAGCATAGAAAATGACGGAATACTACCCAACTCATTCTATGAAGCCACCATCTACCAAAACCAGGTAAAGACATTACAAAAAAAGAAAATTACAGACCTATATCCCTCATGAACATAGATGCAAAAATCCTCAACAAAATTCTAGCCAATAGAATTCAAAAACATATCAAAAAAATAATTCACCACGATCAAGTGGGATTTATACCAGGTATGCAAGCCTGGTTTAATATCAGAAAAACCATTAATGTAATCCACCACATAAATAAAACAAAAGACAAAAACCACATGATCTTATCAATTGATGCAGAAAGGCATTTGACAAAGTCCAACACCCATTTATGATAAAAAAAAAACTCTCACCAAAATAGGAATTGAAGGAAAATTCCTCAACATAATAAAGGGCATCTATGCAAAGCCAACGGCCAGCATCATTCTAAATGGAGAGAACCTGAAAGCATTTCTCTTGAGAACGGGAACCACACAAGGATGCCCTTTATCACCGCTCTTATTCAACACCGTGCTAGAAGTCCTAGCCAGGGCAATTAGGCTAGACAAAGAAATAAAGAGCATCCGGATTGGCAAGGAGGAAGTAAAATTATCTCTATTTGCAGATGACATGATCTTATACACAGAAAACCCTAAGGAAACCTCCAGAAAACTACTGAAACTAAAAGAAGAGTTTGGCAGTCTCAGGTTATAAGATAAACATACAAAAATCACTTGGATTCCTCTACATCAACAAAAAGAACACCGAAGAGGAAATAACCAAATCAATACCATTCACAGTAGCCCCCAAGAAGGTAAAATACTTAAGAATAAATCTTACCAAGGAAGTAAAAGACCTATACAAAGAAAACTACAAAGCTCTACTACAAGAAATTAAAAAGGACATACTTAAGTGGAAAAACATACCTTGCTCATGGATAGGAAGACTTAACATAGTAAAAATGTCTATTCTACCAAAAGCCATCTATACATACAATGCGCTTCCGATCCAAATTCCAATGTAATTTTTTAAGGTGATAGAGAAACAAATCACCAACTTCATATGGAAGGGAAAGAAGCCTCAGATAAGCAAAGCATTACTGAAAAAGAAGAAGAAAGTGGGAGGCCTCACTCTACCTGATCTCAGAACCTATTATACAGCCACAGTAGTCAAAACAGCCTGGTATTGGTACAACAGGCACATAGACCAGTGGAACAGAATTGAGAACCCAGATATAAATCCAACCACATATGAGCAGCTGATATTTGACAAAGGCCCAGTGTCAGTTAACTGGGGAAAAGATAGTCTTTTTAACAAATGGTGCTGGCATAATTGGATATCCATTCGCAAAAAAAAAGAAACAGGACGCATACCTCACACCAACCACAAAAACTAACTCCAAGTGGATCAAAGACCTAAACATAAAGACTAAAACGATAAAGATCATGGAAGAAAAAATAGGGACAACCCTAGGAGCCCTAATACAAGGCATAAACAGAATACAAAACATTACCAAAAATGACGAAGAGAAACCAGATAACTGGGAGCTCCTAAAAATCAAACACCTATGCTCATCTAAAGACTTCACCAAAAGAGGAAAAAGACCACCTACAGACTGGGAAAGAATTTTCAGCTATGACATCACCGACCAGCGCCTGATCTCTAAAATCTACATGATTCTGTCAAAACTCAACCACAAAAAGACAAACAACCCAATCAAGAAGTGCGCAAAGGAAATGAACACACACTTCACTAAAGAAGATATTCAGGCAGCTAACAGACACATGACAAAATGTTCTCGACCATTAGCCATTAGAGAAATGCAAATTAAAACACGATGAGATTCCATCTCACTCCAACAAGGCTGACATTAATCCAAAAAACACAAAATAATAAATGTTGGAGAGGCTGCGGAGAGATTGGAACTCTTATACACTGCTGGTGGGAATGTAAAAAGTTACAACCACTTTGGAAATCTATCTGGCGTTATCTTAAACAGTTAGAAATAGAACTACCATAAAAAAAAAAAAAAGAACTACCATACAACCCAGAAATCCCACTCCTCGGAATATACCCTAGAGAAACAAGAGCCTTCACACAAACAGATATATGCACACCCATGTTTATTGCAGCTCTGTTTACAATAGCAAAAGGCTGGAAGCAACCAAGGTGTCCATTAACGGATGAATGGGTAAATAAATGTGGTATATTCACACAATGGAATACTACGCATCGATAAAGAACAGTGAAGAATCTGTGAAACATTTCATAACATGGAGGAACCTGGAAGGCATTATGCTGAATGAAATCAGTCAGAGGCAAAAGGACAAATATTGTATAAGACCACTATTATAAGATCTTGAGAAATAGTATAAACTGAGAAGAACACATACTTTTGTGGTTACAAGGTGGGGGAGGGAGGGAGGGAGGGAGAGGGTTTTTTACTGATTAATTAGTAGATAAGAACTGCTTTAGGTGAAGGGAAGGACAACACTCAATACATGGAAGGTCAGCCCAATTGGACTGGACCAAAAGCAAAGAAGTTTCCGGGATAAAATGAATGCTTCAAAGGTCAGCGGAGCAAGGGCGGAGGTTTGGGAACCATGGCTTAAGGGGACTTCTAAGTCAATTGGCAAAATAATTCTGTTATGAAAACATTCTGCATCCCACTTTGAAATGTGGCATCTGGGGTCTAAAATGCTAACAAGCGGCCATCTAAGATGCATCAATTGGTCTCAACCCACCTGGAGCAAAGGAGAATGAAGAACACCAAGGTCACACGATAACTAAGAGCCCAAGAGACAGAAAGGGCCACATGAACCAGAGACCTACATCATCCTGAGACCAGAAGAACTACTTGGTGCCCAGGCACAATCGATGACTGTCCTGACAGGGAGCACAATAGAGAACCCCTGAGGGAGCAGGAGATCAGTGGGATGCAGACCCCAAATTCTCATAAAAAGACCATACTTAATGGTGTGACTGTGACTAGAGGAATCCCGCCGGTCCTGGTCCCCAAACCTTCTGTTAGCACAGGACAGGAACCATTCCCGAAGACAACTCATCAGACATGAAAGGGACTGGACAGTGGGTAGGAGAGAGATGCTGATGAAGAGTGAGCTAATTATATCAGGTGGACACTTGAAACTGTGTTGGCATCTCCTGTCTAGAGGGGGGATGGGAGGATAGAGAGAGTTGGAAGCTGGCAAAATTGTCACGAAGGGGAGACTGGAAGGGCTGACTCATGAGGGGGAGAGCAAGTGGGAATATGGAGTAAGTTGTATATAAACTTATATGTGACTGACTTGATTTGTAAACATTCACTTGAAGCTCAATAAAAGTTAATAAAAAAATAATAAATAAATGAAATGGGGTGTTTTTAATTATATTCAAAGATAACTAGAAATCCAAATATGCATGGACATTTAGGCAATATACTTATAAATAATGTATAGGTTGGAAATGAAATCACAATAGGAATTAAAATACTTACAATTTAATGAAATGAAAATAATAAAATTACGTATCAGAATTTGTAAATGCAGGTCAAGTTAACATTCTAAGAAATTGTATGGCCTTAAATAAACACGTGAGAACAGAGGAATAGGCTGAAAGTTCATCTATCTTGATGGATGATCTAAGTTTCCATACCAAACATTTTTAAAAAATGGCAAATTACACTTTAATTTGAAAGAAGATAGAGAGCAGGAGAAACAAACAAAATAAAACACATACAATACACTAGGGAGTATTAATGGAGCTAAAATTTAGTTAATTATAAGAATAATAGAATACATATATGCCCTTACGATAAAGAAAATGAAAATACATTTATCCGATATAAAAAATAGTGAGATGATTTTGCTTCTTAGTTTATAGATCTTATCACATAAGAGGACTGTTCGAAAACTTTATGACACTGGAATTGAAAATATTGATGAAATGGACTATTTATGAGGGAAGGACGTGGGGAAGTAACTTTCCATAGCTCTCACAATATGAAATGAGCAGTCTGAATTGTTCCATAAGTATAAAAATTGTTACATGATTAACTATCTTCTCACTAAGAAATTTCATGTAGATTTCCTATAAAGTGCCTAGTTCTTTGCTTTTATTGTCATTGTTTGTTTTATTGTTTTGTTTTGAAAAATTCTTGGAGCCCTGGTGGCACCGTCGTTAAGAGCTACAGATGCTGATAGGGAAGCCAACACGGTGCTATGGACAGAAGCACCATGCTGTCCCTCTGCAGCAAAGACCCCCAAAACTAAGTAAAACAGACACAAATGTCAATCCTGGAACTCTAAGCATAAAATGAAGGGAAAGAATTTGATCAGGCACTGAATGGGATAAGAAACTGACAGAGAACAGAGAATGAGGGGAACTGTGGAGTGGAAGTTCCCTACCAGCTAACATGGCACAGATTCGCCATCTTGGACTATAACCACCAAGGAATGCAGAGAGGGAGTACAGGAAGCCAACTTCATAGGGCTCCCAACAGGAGTTAGAGCACTCAGAAAGCAGAGATACACGCTTTCCCACCCCTCACCCTTCTTCCCTCTACGCGGCCTCCTCCATTTTCCAATGGGCTAGAGTCACTCGGATAGAGAGACACCAGTTCACTGCTGCCCAGGTCCTCCCCGACCCCACCAGCTGGCTCCTTCAATGCCAATTATTTTTGTTATTATTATTATTTTGCCTTTCTTTGTTTCTTCTCTCTGTCTCCTTTCCTTCCTTTTCTTTCTTCCACCTTGCCAGCCCCTTTGCTTTCCCCATCCTTCATTGACAAGCTATGCCACACTGCTGGGCCGGAGAGCCACTGGCACATCTTCCTCAGTTTTGTGCCACCCCAACTGGCCAGGTCTCTTAGCAACATTTTCTTCCCGCTTCTCTCTCTCTCCCTACCTTCCTTTGCTTTCTCCCACCCAGATAGCCCCATGTGCCGTCCCCATCCCTTCTTGGTGGGCAGTATAACACTGTTCAGCTAGAGAGCTGCCAACAAGGCCTCCCCAGTTCTGTGTTGCCCACACTGGCTAGGTCTCTCAGTCCATTTTTTTTTTTCAGATTTATCTCTATCTTTTCCTTCTTTCCCTATCTTCCACCCACCTAGACCCATGTGCTGCCCCCATCCCATCTTAACAGGTAGTGTTGCACCGCTGGGCTAGAGTGCCCTGGATCCATGCTGCTGCCACTGGCCGGCTCAGCACCATATTTTTTCTTTTTCTTTCTTCTTCTCCCCTTTCCTTCTTCCTTCCACCTGGGCTCTGCACTGCCTCCACTCTTTCCTGACAGGTCATGCCACACCAGCCGGTGAGAAAGACATCAGCTTGTCATCACCCTGCTTCCACCCTGCCCCCAACAGCAGGCTCCTTCAGCACCATATTTATTTTCTTGTTGTTGTTTTGTTTCCTCTCTCTGTTTCCCTTCTTTCCTTTCCTTTCTCCAGTCCACCTAGCCCCATGCACTGCCCATGCACCTTTTCAACAGGCTGAGCTAGGCTCTCTCAACTAGAAAGTCACGAGCACATGGCCTCCCTGGGTATGCCCTGCCCCACCTGCTGAATTCCACCACACTGCCATTGTATTTACTTCTTTTTCTTTTGCCTCTCCATTTTTTGCTTTGTTTTGATTCTGTTTCTCTGTCTCTTATTTCTCTTCTTTCTGTCACCTGCTTAGTTCCACACATTACATTCTCCCCTTGCCTCCTGCCTATCTACACCACACACAAAGTGCCGTACCCATGAGAGGCAACAGTGCAAACCCCTGGACCTCTGAACCACATCAGCACTTCCCTGTCAGCCCAAGTTCATGTTGCAAAAGATCCATCCCTCTCTCCCCTCCTTACTGGACCTTTCCAGCTGCATCATAGCTGAGCAGCCAGCCTTGCCCACCTGGGCGAGGTGGTGAGAAGTATGCCCACAGACAAGCAACAAAACACACCCAGCCTGCCTGCTCAGATATAACCAAATAAAACAAAAAAACAGGATGAAACAAACAAAGCAACAATCAATACATGAAGAAAATAATTCCAGAATGTCCTGGAAACAATAGACAATATCAAAACATATTAAAAACAATAGGACAGGATGAGTCCAAAAAGCAACTAAAATAAAACACCACATGACCTCTGGCAGAAGTAAAGGCACTGGAATTACCTCATAGGAAATTCAAAAGTTTAATATTCAGGACTCTCCAAGAGATTAAGAAAGAGATGAAGGAAAAGGCAGACAAAACTAAGGAAAAAATGGACGAAATCATGGAAAATACAGACAAAAATCAGGGAAAACACAAAGCAAAGGGAGAATTGGGGGAAATAATACAAGAGCAAAATGTCAAAATAAATAAACAATTAGAAATCATACAAAAAACAGTAACTAGAAATCCAGAAGACAAAATAATTTTAGAAATGGGCAGTGCAATAGAAGGTTTTAGGAGCAAATTTGAAACAAGGGAACACAAGATCAGTGAAACTGAAGACAAATCCTTGGGTACCGCTTTGTTTGAGGAAAAATCTGAAAAAAAGAATAAAGAAAACCTGAGAACCATGTGGGGTGCAATCAGAATTTGTGAGTGACAGGAATTTCAGAACAGGGGGAGAAAATGGAAAACACAGAGAGAATCACTGAAGACTTGCTGACAGAAAGCTTCCCTAATATAATGAAAGATGAAAAGCTGACCGTCCAAGAAGCTCAAAAGAAGCACATATAGAATAGACTTCAAAAGAAAGTCACCAAAACACAACGCAATTATACTTGCCGAAACCAAAACCAAAAAAAGAATCCTGAGAGCAGTTGAGAAAAATGAAAAGTCACATACAAAGGGGACACTATAAGACTAATCTCTGATTACTAGGCAGAAACCAGGCAGGCAAGAAGGCAATGGGATGACATATAAAAAACTTGAAAGAAAATTTGTCAACTGAGAATAATACATCCTGCAAAAGTCTCACTCATATATGATGGTGAAATTAGGAAATTTCCAGATAAACAGAAATTAAGGGAATATGTCAAAACCAAACCAAACTTACAAGAATTATGAAAGGGAGTCCTTCAGTTAGAGAACCAACGACATCAGACAACAACCTGAATCTAGGACACAGGAGAGTATCAGCCAGGTGCCAACCTAGCTAATGAGCACTAAAGGACAAAAGAAAACTGTAAGATTTACAACAGGGAACAAGGGAAGTCAATCTGCAAATGACAACAACATCAGAACAATAAAAGTGAGAATAAATAGCGTAGGTACAGGATTTTCAAATGGAAAGGAAATCAAGTAGATATCATGTAATAAAAGACTGGTTTAAACTTAGGAAGATGGTGTAAATATTAAGATAACCAAAAAGAAAGTTAACAAACCTACTCATTAAAATAAAGAAGAAAAAGGTAAAGTCTCAGTGTCATGGATTCTATTGTGTCCTCCCAAAATATGCCAACTTGGCTATGTCATGATACCCAGTATTGTGTGATTGTCCACCACTTTGTCATTAGATGTGATTTGCCTATGTGTTGTTAATGAGATGAGATTAGTATCAGTGAATGAGACGGTATTAGTAGCAGTTATGCTAATGAGGCAGGACTCAATCTCTAGGAAGAGTTTGTGTCTTAAGCCAATCTTTTTTGAGATATAAAAGAGAGAGACGGCAACCTCATACCACCATGAAAGCAGCACCGGGAGCAGAGATTGTCCTTTGGACCCAGGGTCCCTGTGCTGAGAAGCTCCATGACCAGGGAAGATTGATGACAAGAACTTCCCTCCAGAGCCAACAGAAAGACAGAAAGTCTTTCTCTGGAGCTGATGCCCTGAATTTGGACTTCTAGCCTACTAGGCTGTGACAGAATAAACTTCTGTTTGTTAAAGCCATCCATTTGTGGTATTTCTGTTATAGCAGCACTAGATAACATAGACACTCAATAAACATAAAATCTACGAAAGTGAAAGACATGAAAAAAAAATCCAGAAACAAAAGGAATTCAGTACAGGAAAGAAAGAGGTGTGAAGAAAACATCTGCACCACACACACATACACACAAAAGAACTACAAAATGACAGAAATAAACTCATACCTATCGATAATCACACTAAATGTAAATGACTTAAATGTACTTGTAAAGATACAGAGAGTGACAGAATGGGTTAAAAAAACAGAATTCGTCAATATGCTGTCTACAAGAGGCACACCTTGGAAATGAAGATACAAATATATTAAAAGTGAAAGGATGGAAAATAATATAGTAGGCAAATGACAAACAAAAAAGGAGCAGGAGAGGCAACAAAAATCTCAGATAACATAGACTTTAAAACAAAAATCATTAAAGATAAGGAAGGACATTATATAATGATTAAAGGAACAAGCCACCATAAGGACATAACAATAATAAATATCTACACAAGCAATGACATGGGTTCAAAAACATAAAACAAACTCCAACAACACTGAAAAGAAATTGACAGTTTCACAATAATAGTAGGAGTCTTTAACGCACCAGTTTTGGTAAAGGACAAAACATCTAGAAAGAAACTCAACAAAGATACAAAAGATTTAAAGGCCACAATCAACCAACTTGACCTCATACACATATACGGAACAATCCACCCAACAGCAGCAAGGTACCTGTTATTTTCCAATGCACATGAAACGTTCTCCTGAATAGACCTCATCTTAGGGCACAAAGCAACCTTAAACAAAACCCAAAACACTGAGATAATACAAAGCACCTTCTCTGATCACAAAGCAACAAAAGTAGAAATTAATAAAAAGAAGAGCAAGGAAAAAACCCAAATACATGGAAACTAAGTAACAACCTGCTAAAAAACCAGTGGGTAATAAAAGGTATCAAAGACAGAACTAAAAAAAAATTCAAAGTCTCAAGTGAGAAAGGAAACATACCAAAACCTTTGGGACACAGCAAAGGCAGTGCTCGGAGGTCAATAGTGATAGATGCACACGTCAAAAACGAAGAAAGGCACAAAATCAAAACACTAGCTATACAACTTGGACAAACGGAAAGAGAAGAGCAGAAGAAGTCCACAGCCATGAAAAGAAAGGAAATAATAAAAATCAGAGAGAAGTGAATGAAATAGAAAATAGAAAGAAGCAACAAAACCAAGAGTTGGTTCCATCAAAAGATCAACAAAGTCAACAAACCATTGGTCAAACTGACAAAATAAAAACAGGTGAAGACAAAAACAACCCAAAGAAGAAATGAAACAGGGGACATTACAACAGACTTAACTGAAATAAAAAGGTTCATAACAGAGTACTATGAAATCTATACTCCAACAAATTTGAAAACCTAGAGGAAATGGACAAATTTCTAGAAACACACTATCTTCCTAAACTAACATAAACTGAGGTCTAAAATCTGGACAGACCCATAACGAGAAGAGATTGAAAAGGTAATTAAAAAAACTTCCAATAAAAACAGCCTTGGCTCAGATGGCTTCACTGGAGAATTCTACCAAACATTCAAAGAAGAATTCACAGTAGTACTACTAAAACTATTTCAGAATATACAAAAGGAAGGGATACTTCCTAACTGATTCTATGAAGACAGCATAACCCTGATACCAAAATCAGGCAGAGACACCCCCCAAAAAGGAAAATTACAGACCAATATCTCTCATGAATATAGATGCAAAAACTCTCCACAAAATTCTAGCCAATAGAATTCAGCAGCATATTAAAAAAAAAAAAACACCATGACCAAGTGGAATTCATACCAGGTATGCAACAATGATTCAACATTAGAGAAACAATGTAATCCACCACATAAATAAAACAAAAGAATCACATGATCATCTCAGTAGACTCAGAAAAGTCATTAGGTACAGTATGACACCCATACCTGATAAAAACTCTCAATAAAATAGGTTTAAAAAGGAAATCTCTCGACATAATAAAGGGCATCTAAACAAAACCAACAGCCAACATCATTCTCAACAGAGAGTGGCTGAAAACATTCCCCCTGAGAACAGGAACAAAACAAGGATGCGCTTTATCACTACTGCTATTAAACATTGTGCTAGAAGACCTACCTACAGCAATAAGAAAAAGAAATAAAGGACATACAAATAGGCAAGGAAGAAGTAAAACTATCCCTATTTGAGGATGATATTATACTGTACACAAACATCCTCAAAGATACGCAAGAAAACTACTGGAACTCAGAAAAATTCAGCAGTATAGCGGGATACAAGATAAACATACAAAAAAAGTTGGATTCCTAAACACCAATAAAAAGAACATGGAAAAGAAAATGAGTAAAGCAATACAATTTAATATGTCCTAAAAAAATAAAATGCTTAGGCATAAATCTAACCAGGGATGTATAGGACATATACAAAGAAAACTACAAAATCCTACTGCAAGAAACCAAAAGAGACCTACATAAATTCAAAAACACACCATGTACATGGATAGGTAGACTCAACATTGTGAAAATGTCGATTCTACCCAAAGCGATCTGCAAGTACAATGCAATGCCAGTCCAACAGCATTCTATAACAAGACGGAAAAACTAATCATTAAATTTATTTGGAAAGGTAGAGGCCACAGATAAGTAAATCACTATTGAAGAAGAAGAAGAAAGCAGGAGGCCTCATACTGTTTGACCTCAGAAACTGCTCTACAGCTACAATAGTCAAAACAGCCTGGTATTGGTACAATGACAGACACAGTAATCAATGGAATTGAATCCAGTATGCAGATGTAAATCCATCCACCTATGGTCAACTGATCTTCAACAAAGGCTCAAAGTCCACTAAATGGGGAAAAGACAGTCTTTCTAACAATTAGTGCTGGAAAAACTAGATGTCCATCTGTAAAAAATGAAACAGGACCCATACTTCACACCATACAAAAAACTAATTCAAAATAAGTCAAAGACCTAAATAAGAAATCAAAAGCTATAAAGATTATAGAAGAAAAAAGGTCAACACAAGAGTCCCTAATACATGGCATAAATGGCATACAAACCATAACCAACAATACACAAACACCAGAAGATAAGCTAGTAACTGGAATCTTCTAAAAATTAAACACTTATGCTCATCAAAAGATTTCACCAACCCAGTAAAATGAGAACCTACAGACTTGGAAAAAAAATTGGCCATGACGAGTCCAACAAAGTTGCAATCTCTAAATTCTGTAGGAAAATCCAGCACCTCTACAACAAAAAGACAAGTAAACCAATTAAAACATGGACAAAGTATATGAACAGATACTTCTCTAAAGCAGACATTCACATGGCTAATAGACACATGAGAAAATATTTGCAATCACTAGCCATTAGAGAAACATAAACGAAAACTACAATGAGACACCATCTCACCCGAACATTACTGGCACTAATAAAAAAAAAAAAAAAAACAGAAATTAACAAATATTCCAGAGTTTGCAGGGAGATTGGAACTCTTATGCACTGCAGGTGGGAATGCAAAATGGTACAACCATTTAGGAAAAAGATATGGTGGCTTCCTTAAAAAACTAGAAATAGAAATACTACATGATCCAGCTATCCCACTTCTAGGAATATATCCTAGAGAAATAAGAGCCATCATACAAACAGACATATGAGCACCCATGTTCATTGCGACATTATTAACAATAGGGAAAAGATGGACACAACCTAAGTGCCCATTAATGGAAGAATGGATAAACAAACTATGGTACACACACAAATGAAATACTATGCAATAATAAAGAACAATGATGAATCTGTGAAACATCTTACAACATGGATGAATCTGGAGGACATTATGCTGAGTGAAATTCAATCATGAAAGGACAAATACTGCATGAGATCACTGTTAGAAAAACTCATGGAAAGGTTTACACACAGAAAGAAACTATGATGGTTACGAGGGAGAAGAGTGGGGAGGGAAAATCACTAAACAACAGGTAAGTGGTAAATTTGGTGAAGGGTCAGATACTACACAATGCTAGGAAAGTCAGCACAACTTGACCAAGGCAAGGCCATGGAAGCTTCATAGACACATTCAGACTCCCAGAGGAACGGAATTACTGGGCTAAGGGCTGGGGACAATAGTCTCAGGGGACATCTAGCTCAATTGGCATAACATGATTTATAAAGAAAATGTTCTATATTCTACTTTGGGGAGCAACCTCTTGGATCTTAGAAACTTGTGAGCGGCTATCTAAGATACTTCTCTGGTCAAGAGAGAATGAAGAGAACGAAAGACACAAGGGAAAGATTAGTCCAAAGGACTAATGGACCACAAGTACCACGACCTCCACCAGACTGAGTTCAACACAACTAGATGGTGCTCAGCTACCTAGACCAGCTGCTCTGATAGGGATCACAATAGAGGCTCCTGGACAGAGCTGGAGATAAATGTAGAACAAAATTCTAACTCACAAAAAAAGAGCAGACTGACTGGTCTGACAGAGAGGAACGGAAATAGAGAACTCAAGATTGAGAAGTGGACAGTGTTGACATGTCGCGGGGTTGGCAATCAATGTCACAAAACAATATGTGTATTAATTGTTTAATGAGAAGCTAATTTGCTCTGTAAACCTACAGCACAATAAAAAAAAGATCTATAATGACAACAACAACTCAAAAGATTAGATAGGAATCTTAGGGAACAGTGAGTTTATGTTGATGGGGGAGGAAGAACCCAGAAAATGAGGGTGAGAATGGTTGCACAACTTGAAGAATGTAATCAATGTCACTGAGTTGTACATGTAGAAACTGTTGAATTGGTGTATGTTTTGCTAGGTATATTCCCAATGACAACAACAACAAAATAATTAAAACAAAAAACAAGGGAAAAAAAAAGAGCTTGGCTGCTAACGAAAAAGTTGGCAGTTCGAATCCAAAGCAGCTCCTTGGAAACCCTATGGGGCAGTTCTACTCTGTCTAGGGTCGCTATGAGTCAATATCGACTCAGGGTAACAGATTTTTTTTTTTTTTTGGTTTATAACTTCAAAAATTGCCTCTCCTTTTTTTTTTTTCCTTTCTCTTTCTGGAACCCCATTAATCCATCTGGTAGAAGTTCTCACCTTATTCTCTTTGTCTCTTACCCTCTTCTCTAGTTTTCCTTTAGTATTTCTCAAATATTCACTCGTCTGAGTTCTGTTCCAGTACACTACCTCTTTCTTTGGCTGTGTTAATCTGCTCTTAAACTCCTCCACTGAGTTATTAAGGAGAACTTTAAATATCAGATTTTTTTCCTCAGTAATTCTAAGAACTTGAATCAAAATTACAATTCTTACTGTGATCTTTTGAATATATTAAGCATAGCTAATTTAACATTTGTGCCTTTTGAGTCTATTTTCTATAGCCACTCTTCCTCTGTTTTTATTGTTAGCTTTGTTTGATTTTATTTATATTGCTTTATCTGCTCATGTGCCAGGGTATTGTTTCTGATAGATAGGAGTTGTGTGACAAAGTTATAGAAATATAGTGGTGTTTAGGGCAATGATATCTTCCCACAGAGATTTTATGCTTTTTTCTAGCAGATGATTAGGAACACTAATATTCAAAGGCATATTAATCTAAATCCATGACTTGACGTACTTTGAAGCTTTTCTTTAGGGTAAAGGCTATCTTGTCCCCACTCTTATTTCTACAGCTTAACCTTTTAGATAAACTTTGAAAGTATAAAAGTTTTCTAGCTTCACAAATTTGGCGAGTCCTACACTCCAGTTTTTCTTCTCTAACCTGCTAGGAATGATTTCCTGATTTATCTGTTCAGCTACCTCTTCCATTATGGGCAGGGAAAAGTGACCTCCTTTGCTGGGATTATCATTCCGAATTCTTTAATGTATTGTATTTTAATCCTAAAATACTTTGCTTTTTTTTTACTTTCCAATATCTTCAAAAAAAATTATTATTATTTTTGCTTTCCTATTGTTTCTGTGCAAGGATTGTCCTGAACTAACTGAGAGTGAATACACTTGTTATCTACATTTTCAGATCTACCCTGAGGATAAACAACTGAGCCAATGCATCTGAGGCTGAGCGAGTTTAAGAAACAGATCTAGATGTCTTTTTAATTAATCAACGGGATGGTATACCATTCCTTGGCCTAGTGTACTGTCATAAACCATAATTTTCATGAGAAAATTCACTTAAGTGTATTTCCTCATTCATCTGAACTCGGAAGCTGGTTCCTCTACTGTATTAACTTACAAAGATATGAAAAATGGAAATAGTGCCAAGCTGTTTTCATGTCTTTGTAAGAGAATGCTAAGAAAATTTTCTTCTGTGTTGGCATTGTGGTTGACTTTCCAGAGCTACAAAAATCAAATGCTTAATCCTCGTGTCTTAATTATCTTGTCCTGCTATAACAGAAATACAATAAGTGGGTGACATTAACAAACACATTTATTTTCTCACATTTTAGGAGGCTAGACAGAAGTTTGAATTCAGGGCACCAGCTCTGGAGGAAGGCGTT
Organism: Loxodonta africana; assembly: GCF_030014295.1. NCBI lineage: Eukaryota > Metazoa > Chordata > Mammalia > Proboscidea > Elephantidae > Loxodonta > Loxodonta africana. The sequence goes on along the minus strand of NW_026974921.1, from coordinate 256,289 downwards.
CTATCTGTGTCTCTTCGAGGGGTAGGTCCTTGTCTCTTTTCAGCTTCTGTTCCTTGGTTCCTTGGTGATCTTCAAGTGGCATGGTACCTACCTTCTCCCAACTATGCTTGCTATCCCTGGCTTAATCTGCTCTTTTATATCTCAAAAGGGATTGATTTAAGACACATCCTACATTATTGGAAAACCTAGTGGTGCAGTGGTTAAGAGTTCCGTTGCTAACCAAAAAGTTGGCAGTTTGAATCCACCAGCCACTCCTTGGAAACCATATGAAGCAGTTCTACTTTTTCATATAGGGTTGCTATGAGTCAGAATAGACTCAATGGCAATATTTTTTTTGTTTGTTTGTTTTTGCTACATTATTAACACAACGAAAAAACACATTCCCATATGGAATTATAACCACGGGTAGAGGGGTTAGGATTTGCAACAGATATTTTGGGGCAGACACAATTCAATTTATAACACCCTACAATCAAGATAATTTGGGGGTCAAGCAACCATTACAGAGCTAAATAACTGGCAGTTGGACAGATTCTGCTACCAGAAACCATTATCTAGAATCTCTCATTATTCCGTATACAGTGGAGTTTGCTAAAAGAGAAAGATTAACGGAACCATGTCATCATCAGCTTAGAAATGATTTTCCCTCCATTTTCTGTGAATGTTGCAACCTGACAATGACTCTCAAGGTCAAGTATAAAAGGTCTTAGAGAACCAGATGCATGAATACGCAGTGCTTCTGAGAATGACAGGCTTCTCTTTACAATGATTTGGTATATCACACTGTATTTGCTGCTCTGCCCTCTCAATTTGAGTAGAAGAGAAAGAATTTCAGAGAAATACTTGGGCACAGAGAGTGAGCAGAAGCGAAGTAGTCATTACAATCATTACTTGTTAAACCAAGAATGTGAAGGTTTCCCTTAGATCAATTAAACATCAGAAAAGATAATCACACTTTAGGCATTTTGCAAGAACCCTTACAAGTTTAGCTGCTTCCAGATTAGGGAACACTAATGCAATTTTCTATGTTGTGTACCTCAGAGTTAAATACTGGTGAGGGATTGGTTGTAGCACCGCAATTTGTGTGAAGTCCATTGAATTTACTCATATGCACCATATAGGAGTATCTGCATTTAGACACCCTCCCACAAAGATCCAATGTTAATCAAAAGAGATTTAAAGGAGCACCAGATAAATAAAAGGTGTTTGTCCTTTTCCATCTGTCTTCTGCCTTTGTCCCAATCACGAACTATCCCTGAGTAGAGAAGAGGCAATGAAAGGAGCCCGAGACTCCATCCAAATTTCAATGCCCGACCGAAGCTAGTCGAATATGAAGCTGATATTTTTAAATTGACCAGATTAACTGAATGTGACTAGCAAGTAATGGCTTTACATGATATGAAATTAAGAGCTGGGAAAGAAATTTCACCTGTGCACGATAGATTGGAGTGCCTAAAAAAATTATATATATATATTATTTCACATATAAACAAAGTCATAGATTTGGAGCAAAACCTAAGCCCTTCATACTGTTGGATTCTTAAACACTAGTGTTACATTTGAATAACGTTTCTTACTTTAAAAAATAATCTATGAATATCTTTTATAATTTTATCTCACGGTAAACGTAAAAAAAACAAACCTAGAGCCGAGCCGTCGAGTCAATCCTGACTCATAGGGACCCTGTAGGGCAGAGTAGAACTGCCCCCTAGAGTTTCCAAGGAGCACCTGGCAGATTCGAACTGCCAACTCTTTGGTTCACAGGTGTAGCACTTAACCACTACGCCACCAGTGTTTCCGCAGTAAGCGTATGGCGTAAAAACTGAAGTATTTTCAACTTTATTTTAAAAAAATGAGGACACTGAAGTTGGAAAAGCTAACATGCCTAATTTTCTTAAGTTCTTATTGATGGTAAGTTGAAAGTTAGGTATCATAACTCAGTACTTCAATAACAGTCATTATTTATTTAACCAGAAAAAAGTACCTTATTGCTTACAATGTATTAAATAATTATAATTATGAATACACCAAATTTAACTCAATTTCAGATGGAACCCCAAATCTACATACATGGATAAGTATTTTTATTTTTGTCTATAGTTGCAAAGACTGTCGTTTACTTAGTTTGCTCAGAATGACAGCTATTGTTCCGCCATGCCAGATGCAAATCAAGTTTAAAAACATAAGGTGTAGTCACGTAGAATGATTACTACATATGTCGTTAAAAAAAAATAAAAAGAACTTGCTGTGCAGTCAATGGCAACCCCGTGTGCCTAAAAATCGAAATGTGCTTCATAGGGTTTTCAATATGGATCATATTTTGGAAGTAGATTTCCAAGCCTTTCTCCTGAAGCAGCTTTGGGTGGACTCGAATCTCCAGCCTTTTGTTTAGCAGTTGAGTGCAGCATTTACAGTTTGTACCACCCAAGGAACCCACTATGTCATAGGAGTCTGCAAAAATAATTAAGCTTTTAAACTTGGTCATTGTATAATATTTTTAAGTATTAACTAAATGTTAGTTATTAATGGAATGTCTAGTTACACAAGGCTTTGCAATGTAGCAAATTTTTCTCTTTATCTGCTGTCTCTATCATGACCGTAATCCTAATATAATACATACAAATAACAATGATTGTGCCTTCCTTATTGCTGTAATGTTTTTTCCAAATTCTGAATGATGTGGGCAAGCCTATTACATTTATAACCTTAATATTTTCATGTGCCTGTACAGTGTATTCTTCATAGAGATATTATAGAATTTATATACAATTGGATTATAATCAATTTACTTCCTTTTTTTCCTTACACTGGATATGAACAAGCACAAAAGCCATTCTTTTCCATCACTGAATCATTTCCTATGTAGATACTGAAATTTGGGAATAAAGAGATGAATAAATACATGAATAAAAGGGATATGTAAAAGATCTCTGAGACCGTTTAAATCACAGACAAATGTAAGGTACCACCAAGACTTACAGGTTTTAAATTCCTCAGAGAGAAGTCACCATGTTCATTTCTCATATTGGAACGCATTGTGTTCCAGATCTTAAAAGAATATAGATACATATAAAGACCAAAATATATTTGAATTATACTAAAAATCTGCATAACAACACTTTTCATGATTTGACAAGTACTTCAAGTTTTTTTTTTCAAATGCCTCACTTTGTAAGTAGTCTACAATTTAACAACGAAGTCTGTTAAACAAAATTTTCTAGTCAACATAATTTGGGAGAACAAGAAAAGAAAATTTGAAATTGTAATTCTTCTAAAATATAGTCATTAATTAATGTTTTATATTTTAAGCCAGATGAATCATTATCACAACACTGTTCATATAACTTGTGCGGCTCATATAATTAAAAGAATCATAAAATCAAAACCCGCTGCCATCAAGTCGATTCCGACTCATAGCGACCCTATAGGACAGAGTAGAACCGTCCCATAAAGTTTCCAAGGAGTGCCTGGCAGATTCGAATTGCTGACTTCTTGGTTAGCAGCCTTAGCACTTAACGAGTATGCCACCAGGCTTTCCAAAATAATCATAGTGTAGCCTAAATTTATTTTTGTAGTTCGCAATGCGGAACTTTTATAATTTACAGAAAAAAGAAGTGAAATCTGTTTTAGTTTTAGTGCATTTACTTTGCATGTTTTAGAAAAACTATGAATATCTCCTAAGAAGTTTTAAAAACATGAAAATTTTATAAAAATTACTTAATCTCATGATCAATATTTATGCAGAAAATATACATTAAATTTCACAAAGTATAAAGCTCTGTATTCAAAGTGCAACACAATAGTATGTATTGAACTGAATTTAATGAACAATGACACAGAGCGTGGAAATTCTATAAACACTACTGAAAACACTATCAATATTCACCTTGAAAATACACAAGAAATTACATACATTTGAAACACTACATTTGAAGTACGAAGCAATAATAACTGTGTCTTTTAAGAGCTGAGAAAATAAACAGAATTAAAACAACTTTACTCCACCTTAATTACAGTGTGCCTTCAAGGAAAATGTAAGGTTTTCAGAAAATTCAGTAGGAGAAATAAACTTTACCATATTTTCAAATATGTTAATAGGCACTGCATTGGACAAACTCAGGCACAGCAGTTAAAGTGAAGGATTTGCAAAATATCAGATCAAATGATGTGACAGGTAAAGAGACTCTAAAAGAACAAGCGTACCTGTACAAACATCTATGAATTTCAGGTTTACATTTCATTGTTCTTTATACGCCCTCCCCCCAAAAAAACTGTTGGTGTGGAGTCGATTCCAACTCATGTCAACCACATGTATCTGTATTTTTGCTAAAAAAAAAAAAAAAAAAAAAAAAGCTCCAAATTTGTAGAAAACACTACGTTCTGGAGGAAGTTTTCAAAGACTTGTTTTACTTCCTGGTTCCTCAGGGAATAAATGCAGGGGTTCTGCACGGGGACAACAGAGGTGGTGAGAATAGAAACTCCTTTGGTCAATGATGCCTTTCTTTTGCAGAGGGATTGGCATACATGAAGATGCAGCTTCCATAAGAGATGGAAATGACAGTCATGTGGGAGGAACAAGTGGAGAAAGTTTTTTTTTCTCTGACTGGAAGATGGGATTCTCAGAATAGTCCTGATGACACACATGTAGGACAAAATCATTAATGCCAAAGTGAGTAACAAAGAAACCAAAGCCAAGTAAAAACCAATTACTTCTAGGAGCCATGTATTTGAGCAAGATAGTTGTAAGAGGGGAAAATAGTCGCATGCAAAGTGATCAATGACTTTGGAAGCACAGTAATCTGGGGGGGAAGAAGCATAAGGGGTGGGAATATGGTCAGAAACCCTCTCAGCCACACACATGACACAAGCAAGGAGCAGAGTTTCCTGTTCATGGTGCTCGTGTAATGCAGGGGCTTGCAGAGGGCCACATACAAGTCATAGGACATGGCTGTCAGAAGGTAAAATTCTGTCACCCTCATGAAAATAAAGAAGACTTGAGCTGCACAGTTGTTATAGGACATGGTCTTATCCCTGGTGATAATTGCACCCAGAAATCTGGGAATGCATACAGTTGTAAAGGAGATTTCAAGCACTGTGACCACTGTGTAGTTGTTCATTTCTCTCTCTCTCTCTTCAATTTTTCTTCTTTTAATCCCATTTAGACAAAAAAAGTATTAAGGGGAAGAGATGAAAGATATAATTCATCATGATCAGCATCATCATCTCCAATATTCTAAAATATCCTGTATAATCCATGCAAATTTTTTCTTATTTTTAAGATCTTGTTGGCATTCTTTTAATACACATTTATTAGTTATTTTATATTAAAAATACAGTAGTAGATAGGAAATCTTTACACAACAAAGCACATCTTTGGGAGACAATGAATAAAATAATTGTCATTTTATGTCCTATTTACGCAAATCTGATTACAATTGTGTTGAAACAGTCATAAGAATTACATAGCCCTTTCTTTTCACTCAGAATTAGACAATCTATCTATTAAACAATCTATCTCCTAGAAACAGAAATGGGTTACTTTAACTTACCAAAAAGTAAAAGTCAAACTTAGAAGCCTGAAGTAACAACTCATTATTTTTTTTAGGATATAAGAAATCAGTTGCCTTATTACAAGTAATATATTTAAATTTTTAACCCTAAGATTTATGGGTCTAATTGCCAAGACCATATGAGTACACTAAATACAATTGCTACAAGACAGAATAAGTAACCCAATTATTTAAAAAATAGAAAAATTTCAATTACTCACTGGTTTGTCTTCTTATTCCATCACGATCTTTAATGTTCCACTTCTGTATGGCTTCCTAAAAATGTACATGTATGTATTTAAATAAAAACATTTTTATTTTTGAACTGAAAGAGGCATAATGTATTTATTTTTCATTTTGACTGAAGCACAAATTGAAAAGTGACTGCTAGCCTTTTATCTTATCAACTCTGTCGCTGGCTTACGGCTCATTGCATTTTCCATGAAATTATCTTCCTGAGTTTCTTAGTATAATGTTGCTGTAACAGAAATAACACAAGTGGATGGGCTTTAACAAAGAGAAATTTATGTCTTCACAGTGAAGTAGGGTAAAAGTCCAAATTCAGGGCATCAATCTTTCCCCAGACAGGAGCTTCTCCATGGATGGACCCCAGATCCAAAGGACTCGCTCTGCTCCTGGTACTGTTATCTTGGTGGTATGAGGTCCCACATTTTCTGCTTGTTTCCCTTCCTTTCATCTCCTGTAAGATAAAAGGTGGTGTAGGCCATACCCCAGGGAAACTCCCTTTACATTGGATCAGGGATGTGACCTGGGTAAGGGTGTTATAATCCTACCCTAATAGTTTTTAACATAAAATTACAATCACCAGATGAAGGACAACCACACAGTACTGGGAATCATGGTCTAATCAATTTGACATGTATTATTAGGGTACACAATTCAACCCATGACACTGAGTTATTAAGGTTTTTGGAAAAAATGTTTCATTCCCTTGTAATTCTATCTCACAGTTATCTTCTCCATAAGTCCACTTATCCAAATGGATATCCAGAAAAGTTAAGAAAAAACTTCTTTCATTTTCCTAACCTACTTAGCTTGTTCCCACGTATTCAAATGCTATTTTGAATGTAGTAATAGTTTATCAATTCTATTAAAATCTTGACAGCTATCTCCTTTTGATTTTAGAGAGTAAAATTTCTGTTTAGAAGAATAAAATGTAAAATCGTTTTATACCTTCCAACAACTAGCAACATTCACACTAATCATGCTTTATTTTATAACGGCTTAAAGGCAGTTTTCAAGACATGAAAAGTAGAACGTCAGAAACCTTCAAAAGATGTGGAAATATTTTTAACCTCAGCAAAGACTGTGTACTGATCTCCTGGAAACCAGACAAAGTCAGGCCACATCTCTGCTATATTATAGACCATAAGGGAAATCTGGAAGGGGCCCTTGCATTTCTCAGTAACCTGCTCACTCCTCTCCCTAGCAGATCTCTCTTGAGAAGAGTTATGTTCATCCTTGCATCCCACAGAGGACCTAAGATGGTGACTTCTATGTAATATTTATATCCATTAATAAATTGCTTAATATTCATCCTTACTTCATATTATATGAGTAATAAAATAAGAAACCCACTTTCTTATAAAAGGTGAAATTTTGATCGAATTTGTAAAGAATTGTCTTCATTAGAAATGTGAAAGTTTTGAACATATGCCTTTCGGTTAGCAGCTGAGAATGTTAACCATTTGCACCAACCAGGGAATCCCATTATTAAAATTCAGTTCTTTATTTGTCTAAACCTAGTAAATATATACAATTTCAGAACTGTGAAACCATATACCTATAATTTTACCACTGCATGTTTAGTATTTGTGATCTATTTCTCTTAGTTTTAGAGCATCGAAAAGATTTTGTTTACGCTGGCTGAGCTAAGAAGGTGGAATAGACAGATGCTTCCGGCGAACCCTCTATACAATAAAGACTCAAAAAAAAAAAAAAAAGTGAAACGAGTATATTTATGACAAGCTAGAAGCCCTGAGCTTCAAAGGCAAGTTTAGAAATAGAACAGAGGGGAAGGGGGAAGAAGAGACAGTACAGAAGCAGAGAGGAGTTACTGGGCCTGAATCTCGGAATGCCCTCAGGCATCATTCCAGAGTGGCGGCAGTGGGTTGGTACTAGCATTTTGCCACAGTTTCCTTAGGGAGAAGCAGCCAGCCACACAGCCTACTCATACCTTCAGAACCAGAGAAGAATGGCGCTCTCAGCAAAAGCTAAGTACTTCCGTATGTTTCACCGCGCCCCACACTCACAAGCCAGCTTCACGGGCTGAATTCTCTGGGCCTGAGATAGGCACTGTTGAGTGCCTAGAGGCATCCTCCCAGCCATGGAGAAGGAAAAAATTTGCAATTGGGGGAAAAGATAATTTGCCAGCTCCACTAATTTACTAACCAGGGGAGCTCAGCACAGAAGTGGCTCCTGTCCAGGCATAAACAGTCCATGGACTTTAAGCACCTTTCCCCTCTGCATGGACCTGTGTGGGCCTATTTCAGGAGACTAGGCCCTTGTTGGCAGACTCTAACCATTTCAGCTGTGCGGCGGAAAGGTGGGTGATGTTTGGCATTGCTTTGCCCATTAAACAGGGTCCTCACCTACCCACATGATGGGCCTAAGGACTGATAGCTCCACTCAGGTCACTCAGCCACCCACTACATGGGTCCAAGGATAACTAGTACCTCCCAGTCTTTACAACCAAAAATATTAGGAGCCCATGGTCTGTCTGAAGAACCCACCTTGCACACTCTAGGGAACAGGGACGCGCTTTCCTCAGAGACACTTGGGAGTCAGCTCTCAGCCCCACGCCTTTTTCAGAGTGTGACCCCTTGCTGCAATCAGATATTGGTATATACACCAATTACCACTGCCCCTCTAAGACTGTAGGACAGAGCCTGTACCACACACTTCATGATCAGCTACCTGGACACCTGAGCTGAATTCATACAAGAAAAGTGAATGGACTCCTAGAATGATATAACTGATAACAGCTCTTTCCATCTGAGGACAGGACGTCAGAGTTCCAAAGGTGAAAATAATCAAGCTAGCTCACTCAGCCAACCCATTTGGGCATATCAAAACCAAACAAAACAAAGCAAGAGGCTACGATACAGTAAGCAGGAATAAACTAATATAATAACTCATAGATGGCTCAGAGACAACAGTCAATATCAAGTCACATAAAGAAACAGACCATGATCACCTCAATAAGCTCTCAAACCAAAGAATCCAGGGATCTTCTAGATAAAAGTGCAATCCTGGAATTACCAGAGGCAGAATACAAAAGATTAATATACAGAACTCTTCAAGACATCAGGAAGGAAATGAGACAATACGCAGAACAAGCCAAGAAACACACAGATAAAATAATTGAAGAAATTAAAAAGATCATTCAGAAACATAATGAAAAATTTAATAAGCTGGAAAAATCCATAGACAGACAGCAATCAGAAATTCAGAAGATTAACAAAAAAATTACAGAATTACACAACTCAACAGAAAATCGGAGGAGCAGAATTGAGCAAGTAGAAGCCATAATTTCTCAACTTGAAGATAAATCACTTGGCAGTAACATATTTGAGGAAAAATCGAATAAAAGAATTTTAAAAAATGAAGAAACTTTAAGAATCATGTGGGACTCTATCAAGAGAAACAACCTGCGAGGGACTGGAGAATGAGAACAGGGAGGGATAACAGAAAATATGTGGAGAGAATTGTTGATTTTTTGGCAGAAAACTTCCCTGATATTGTGAAAGATGAGAAGATATCTATCTAAGATGCTTATCGAATTCCACATAAGGTAGATGTTAAAAGATAGTCGCCAAGAGATATTATAATCCAACTTGCCAAAACCACAGATAGAGAGAGTATTTTAATAGACAAAAAGTCACCTACAAAGGAGAGTCAATAAGAATAAGCTCAGACTACTATGCAGAAACCATGCAGGCAAGAAGGCAATGGGATGACTTATTTAAAAAAATTGAAGGAAAAAAATTGCCAACCAAGAATCATATATCCAGCAAAACTGTCCCTTAAATACAAAGGGGAAAGTAGGACATATCTAGATAAATAGAAGTTTAGGGAATTTGTAAAAAAAAAAAAAAAAAAAACCAAAACTATGAGAAATACTAAAGGGAGCTCTTTTGTTAGAAAATCAATAATATCAGGCATCAACCCAAGACTAGAACACTGGACAGAGCAATCAGAAGTCAACCCAGACAGAGAAAAAAAAAAAAGCAAGATAAAAAAAAACTCAACATTAAAAAAGTAAGAGGGACTAAGAAATGTAATCATAGATCTTCCACACGGACAGGACGATACGGCCATACAAAGAAGTGAAAGTAAGGTTTAAATTTAGAAAACTAGGGGAAAACTTAATCTGTATGCTGAACAAATAATCCGAGAAGCTGGACTATATGAAGAAGAACGGGGCATCAGGATTTGAGGAAGACTCATTAACAATCTGCATTAGGCAGATGATACAACCTTGCTTGCTGAAAGTGAAGAGGACTTGAAGCACTTACTAATGAAGATTAAAGACCACAGCCTTCAGTATGGATTACACCTCAACATAAAGAAAACAAAAATCCTCACAACTGGACCAATGAGCAACATTATGATAAACGGAGAAAAGGTTGAAGTTGTCAAGGATTTCATTTTACTTGGATCCACAATCAACAACCACGGAAGCAGCAGTCAAGAAATCAAAACACGCATTGCATTGGGCAAATCTGCTGCAAAGGACCTCTTCAAAGTGTTGAAGAGCAAAGATGTCACCCTGAACACTAAGGTGCACCTGACCCAAGCCATGGTATTTTCATTCGCATCATATGCATGTGAAAGGTGGACAATGAATAAGGAAGACCGAAGAAGAGTTGACACTTTTGAATTGTGGTGTTGGCAAAGAATATTGAATATACCATGGACTGCCAAAAGAACGAACACATCTGTCTTGGAAGAAGTGCGGCCAGAATGCTCCTTAGAGGCAAGGATGGCGAGACTGCGTCTTACATATTTTGGACATGTTGTCAGGACGGATGAGTCCCTGGAGAAGGACGTCATGCTTCGCAGAGTACAGGGTCAGTGGAAAAGAGGAAGACCCTCAAAAAGGTGGATTGACACAGTGGCTGCAACAATGAGCTCAAGCATAACAACTATTGTGAGGATGGCGCGGGACCAGGCTGTGTTTTGTTCTGTTGTGCATAGGGTCACTGTGAGTCGGAACCAACTCGACAGCACCTAACAACAACAGGGGTAAATAATAAGGTAACCAAAAGGAGACAAAGTATTCTACTCATCAAAATAAAATACAAGAAAAAATACAGAGCAGAAACAAAATCAACAACAAAGAGTATGAGGAAGGGACTATATATAATTTACTCAGCACATAAAATTAAGTGGGAAAAAGAAACTGTTAATAACACACACAGAGAGACATCAAAATGATAACATTAAATTCATACACATCCATAATCACGCTGAATATAAACGGACTAAATGTACCAATAAAGAGACAGAGAGTGGCAGAATGGATTAAAAAACACGGTCTGTCTGTATGCTGCCTACAAGAGACACCTTAAACTTCGAGACACAAACAAACTAAAACTCAAAGAATGGAAAAAATACATCAAGCAAACAACAATCAAAAAAGAGCAGGAGTGGCAATATTAATTTCTGACAAACAGGCTTTAAAGTGAAGTCCATCATAAAGGGTAACAAACGACACTATATAATCATTAAAATTATTTTTTTATAAAAAGAAGATATAACCATATTTAATGTTTATGCACCCAATGATAGGGCTAAAAGATACATAAAACAAACTCTATCAGCATTGAAAAGTGAGATAGACAGCTCCACAATAATAGTAGGAGACTTCAACACATCACTTTCAGGAAAGGACAGGACATCCAGAACGAAGATCAATAAAGACGCAGACGATCTAAATGACACAATCAACCAACATGACCTCATAGACCTACAGCAAACAAGTATACTTTCTTTTCTAGTGCACATGGAACATTCTCTAGCATAGACCACATATTAGGTCATAAAGCAAGCCTTAGAAGAATCCAAAACGTGTAAATATTATAAAGCATCTTCTCTGACCATAACGTTATAAAAGTGGAAATCAATAACAGAACAAACAGGGAAAAGAAATCAAACACTTGGAAACTGAACAATACCCCGCTCAGAAAAGATTGGATTATAGAAGACATTAAGGATGAAATAAAGGATTGCATAGAATTCAATGAGAATGAAAACACTTCCTATCAGAAACTTTTGGACACAGTGAAAACAGTGCTCAGAGGTCCATTTATATCAATAAATGCACACATACAAAAAAGAAGAATGGGCCAAAATCTAAGAATTATCCCTACAACTTGAATAAATATAAAGAAAACAACAAAAGAAACCCTCAAGCACCAGAAGAAAACATTTAATAAAAATTAGAGCTGAACTAAATGAAATAGAAAACAGAAAAACAATTGAAAGAATTAACAAGACCAAAAGGTGGTTCTTTGAAAAAATTAAAAAAAATTGATAAACCATAGGCCAAACTCACCAAAGTAAAACAGGAGAGGAAACAAATAACCTGAATAAGAATTGAGATGGGTGATATTACAACAGACCCAACTGAAATTAAAAGAATCATATCAGATTACCATGAAAAATTGTACTCTAACAAATTGGAAAACCTAGAAGAAATGGATGAATTCCTAGAAACACCCTATCTACCTAAACTAACACAAACACAGGTAGAACAGCTAAGTTGACAGATAACAAAAGAAGAGATTGAAAAGATAATCAAAAAACTCCCAACAAAAAAAGTCCTGGCTCTGACAGCTTCACTGCACGGTTCTACCAGACTTTCAGAGAAGAGGTTACTCCACTACTACTAAAGGTATTTCAGACCATAGAAGAGGAAGAAATACTCCCAAACTCATTCTATGAAGCCAGCATATCCCTGATACCAAAATGAGCTGAAGACACCTAAAAAAGAAAATTACAGACCTATATCCCACATGAACTGATACGCAACAATCCTCAACAAAATTCTAGCCAAGAGAATTCAACAACATGTCAAAAAAATAATTCACCATGACCAAGTGGGATTCATACCAGGTATGCGGGTTTAACATTAGAAAAACAGTTAATGTAATCCACGACATAAATAAATAAAAGACAAGAATCACATGATTTTATCAACTGATGCAGAAAAGGCATTTGACAAATTCAACACCCATTCAGCATAAAAACTCTCAGCAAAATAGGAATTGAAGGAAAATTCCTCAACATAACAAAGGGCATGTATACAAAGCCAACAGCCAACATCATCCTAAATGGAGAGAGCCTGAAAACATTCCCATTGAGATCGGGAACCAGACAAGGATGCCCTTTATCACTGCTGTTATTCAACATTGTGCTAGAGGTTCTAGCCAGAGCACTTAGGCTAGACAAAGAAACAAAGGGCATCCGGATTGGCAAGGAAGAAGAAAAATTATATCTATTTTCAGACGACATGATCTTATACACAGAAAACCCTAAGGAATCCTCCAGAAAACTACTGAAACTAATAGAAGAGTTCAGCAGAGTATCGGGATACAAATAGACATACAAAAATCAGTTGGATTCCTCTACACCCACAAAAAGAACTTCAAAGAGGAAATCACCAAATCAATACCATTTACAGCAGCCCCCAAGAAGATAAAATACTTAGGAATAAATCTTACCAGAGATGTAAAAGACCTTTACAAAGAAAACTGCAAAACACTTCTGCAAGAAACCAAAAGAGACCTACTTAAGTGGAAAAACATACCTTGCTCATGGACAGGAAGCCTTAAAATTATAAAAATGTCCATGTTGCCCAAAATGATCTATGTATTTAATGCAATTCCAATCCAAATTCCATGACATTCTTTAATAAAATGGAAAAACAAATCCCCAACTTCATAAGGAAAGGAAAGGAAAGAGGCCCCGGATAAGTAAAGCATTAATGAAAAAGAAGAACAAAGTGGGAGGCCTTACTCTACCTGATTTTAGGACCTATTATACTGCCACAGTAGTCAAAACAGCCTGGTACTTGTACAAAAGCAGATACTTAGACCAACGGAACCGAATTGAGAATCCAGACATAAATCCATCCATACATGAGCAGTTGATATTTGACAAAGGCCTGAAAACAGTTAAATGGGAACAAGACAGTCTTTTTAAAAATGGTGCCAGCATAACTGGATATCCATCTGCAAAAAAATGAACCAAAACCCATACCTCACTCCATGTACAAGAACAAGCTCAAAACAGATCAAAGACCTATGTATAAAATCTAAAACGACAGAGATCATGAAAGAAAAAATAGGGACAACGTTAAGAGAAACAGTACACAAAACATTACTAAAAATGCAGAAGACAAAGTAGATAACTGGGAGCTCCTAAAAATCAAACACCTACACTCATCCAAAGACTTCAAAAAAGTAAAAAGATTACCTACAGATTGAGAAAACGTTTTTAGCTATGACATTTCTGATCAACACCTGTTCTCTAAAATCTACATGACAGTGTAAAAACTCAACTGAAAAACACTAACAACCCAATTAAAAAAATGGGCAAAAGACGCTTCACTAAAGAAGACATTCAGGTAGCTAACAACATGAGGAAATTCTCACGATCATTAGCCATTAGAGAAATGCAAACCAAAACTACAACGAGATTCCATCTCACTCCAGCAAGGCTGGCATCAATCCAAAAAACACAAAACAATAAATGTTGGAGAGGCTGTGGAGAGATTGGAACACTTATACGCTGCAGGTGGGAACGTAAAATGGTACAACCACTTTGGAAATCCATTTGGCGCTTCCTTAAAAAGCTAGAAATAGAGCTACCATACGATTCAGCAATCCCACTCCTTGGAATATATCCAAGAGAAATAAGAGCCTTTACATGAACAGATATATGCACTCCCATGTTTATTGCAGCACTGTTTACAATAGCAAAAAGATGGAAGCAACCAAGGTGCCTATCAACAGATGAATGGATAAATAAATTATGGTATAGTCACACAATGGAACAGTACGCATCGATAAAGAACAGTGAGGAATCTGTGAAACATTTCATAACATGGAAGAAACTGGAAGGCATTATGCCGAGTGAAAATAGCCAGTTGCAAAAGGACAAATATTGTATAAGACCACTATTATAAGAACTTGAGAAATAGTTTAAACTGAGAAGAAAACACTCTTTTGTGGTTATGAGAGGGGGAGCGGGGAGGGGGAGAGAGGGGCATTCACTAATTAGATAGTATATAAGAACTACTTTAGGTGAAGGGAAAGACAGCACAGAATAGAGAGGAGGTCAGCACAATTGGACTAAACCAAAAGCAAAGAAGTTTCCTGAATAAACTGAATGTTTCGAAGGTCAGCGTAGCAGGGGCAGTGGTTTGGGGACCATGGTTTCAGGGGACATCTAAGCCAATTGGCATAATAAAATCTATTAAGAAAACATTCTGCATCCCACTTTGAAGAGTGGTGTCTGGGGTCTTAAACACTAGCAAGCAGCCATCTAAGATGCATCAATTGGTCTCAGCCCACCTTCATCAAAGGAGAATGAAGAACACCAAGGACACAAGGTGATTATGAGCCCAAGAGACAGAAAGGGCCACATGAACCAGAGACTACATCAGCCTGAGACCAGAAGAACTAGATGGTGCCCGGCTACAACCAATGACTGCCCTGACAGGGAACACAACAGAGAACCCCTGAGGGAGCAGGAGAGCAGTGGGATGCAGACCCCAAATTCTCATAAGACCAGACTTAATGGTCTGACTGAGACTGGAAGGACCCCAGTGGTCATGATCCCCCATCTGTTGATGGACACCTTGGTCGCTTCCATCTTTTTGCTATTTCTGTAGGATATAGTCCAAGGAGTGGGATTGCTGGATGGTATGGTATTTCTATTTCTAGTTTTTTAAATAAGTGCCAAATCGACTTCCAAAGTGGTTGTACCGTTTTACGTTCTCACCAGCAATGTAGAAGTGTTCCAGTCTCTGCACAACCTCTCCAACATTTATTGTTTTGTGTTTTTTGGATTAATGCCCACCTTGTTGGAGTGAAATGGAATACCAGTGTAGTTTGGATTTGCATTTCTCTAATGGCTAATGATTACGAGCATTTCCTCATGTGTCTGTTAGCTATCTGAATGTCTCCTTTAGTGAAGTACCTGCTGATATCTTTTGTCCATTTTAATCGGGTTATTTGGCTTTTTGTAGTTGAGTTTTGCAGTACCACGTAGATTTTAGAGATCAGATAGATACGTCATAGCTAAAAACTTTTTCCCAGTCTGTAGGTAATCTTTTTACTCTTTTGGTGAAGTCTTTGGATGAGCATAGGTGTTTGACTTTGGGGAGCTCGCAGTTATCTAGTTTCTCTTCTATATTGTTAGTAATGTTTGGTTTACAGTTTATACCATGCATTAGGGCTCGTAGCATTGTCCCTATTTTTTCTCCCATGGTCTTTATCATTTTTGACTTGATATTTAGGACTTTGAGGTATTTTGAGTTAATTTTTTTTCTCTGTGGATGGTGTGAGATACGGGTCTTCTTTCTTTTTTTTTTTTTTTGCAGATGGATATCCAGTTATGCCAGCACCATTGGCTAAACGGAGTGTCTTTTCTCCATTTAACTGAGTTTGGGTCTTTGTTAAATATCAGCTGCTCACATGTGGATGTATTTATGTTGGGATTCTCCATTCTGTTCCATTGGTCTATGTATCTGTTTTTGTACAAGTACCAGGCTGTTTTGACTGTCATTAGGTAGAGTGAGGCCTCCCACTTTGTTCTTTTTCAGCAATGCTTTACTTATCCAGGGCCTTCTTCTCTTCCATATGAAGTTTGTGATTTCTTTCTCCATCTTATTAAAAAATGTTGTTGGAATTTGGGTCAGAATTGCATTGTATCTATGGATAGCTTTTGGGAGAACAGACATTTTTACAATGTTAAGTCTTCCTATCCATGAGCAAGGTATGTTTTTCCACTTATGAAAGTCTTTTTGGTTTCTTGCAGTAGTGTCTTGTAGTTTTCTTTGTATAGGTCTTTTACATCTCTGGTTGGATTTATTCCTAGGTATTTTATCTTGTCGGGGGCTACTGTAAATGGTTTTGATTTCGTGATTTCTTCTCTGATGTTCTTTTTGTTGGTGTGTGGTGTGTGTGACGGAATTCAATTGATTTTTGTATGTTTATCTTGTATCCCAATACTCTGCTGAACCCTTCTATTAGTTTCAGTAGTTTTCTTGAGGATTTTTTAGGTTTTTCTGTGTATAAGATCATGTCATCTGCAAATAGAGTTACTTTTACTTCTTCCTTTCCAATCTGGATGCCCTTTATTTTCTTTTTGTAGCCTAATTGCTCTGGCTAGGACTTCCAGCTCAATGTTGAATAAGACTGGTGGTAAGTCTCATCCTTGTCTGGTTTCTGTTCTCTAGGGAATTATCCTCAGGCTCACTCCATTTAGGATGATGGTGGCTGTTGACTTTGTATAAATGCCCTTTATTGTGTTGAGGAATTTTCCTTCTATTCCTATTTTGCTGAGAGTTTTTATCCTGAATCGGTGTTGAACTTTGTCAAATGCCTTTTATGCATCAATTGATAAAATCATGTGATTCTTGTCTTTTATTTGTTTATGTCGTGGATTACATTAATTGTTTTTCTGATGTTGAACCATCCCTGCATACCTGGTATGAATCCCACTTGGTCATGGTGAATTATTTTTTTGACATGTTGTTGAATTCTATTGGCCAGAATTTTGTTGAGGATTGTTGCGTATCAGTTCATGAGGGACATAGGTCTGTAATTTTCTTTTTTGTGGTGTCTTCAGCTCATTTTGGTATCAGGGATATGCTGGCTTCATAGAATAAGTTTGGGAGTATTTCGTCCTCTTCTATGGTCTGAAATACCTTTAGTAGTAGTGGAGTAACCTCTTCTCTGAAAGTCTGGTAGAACCGTGCAGTGAAGCTGTCAGAGCCAGGACTTTTTTTGTTGGGAGTTTTTTGATTATCTTTTCAATCTCTTCTTTTGTTATCTGTCAACTTAGCTGTTCTACCTGTGTTTGTGTTAGTTTAGGTAGATAGTGTGTTTCTAGGAGTTCACCCATTTCTTCCAGGTTTTCCAATTTGTTAGAGTACAATTTTTCATAGTAATCTGATACGATTCTTTTAATTTCATCTGGGTCTGTTGTAATATCACCCATCTCATTTCTCATTTGGGTTATTTGTTTCCTGTTTTTCTTTTGTCAGCCTAGCCAATGGTTTACAAACTTTGTTATTTTTTTCAAATAGCCAGCTTTTTGTTTGTTAACTCTTTTAATTGTTTTCTGTTCTCTAATTCATTTAATGCTGCACTAATTTTTATTATTTATTTTCTTCTGGTTCCTGAGGGTTTCTTTTTTTACTCTCTTTATTTGTGTCCAAGTTGTAGGGACAGTTCTTTGATTTTGGCCCTTTCTTCTTTTTGTATGTGTTCATTTATTGACATCAGTTGACCTCTGAGCACTGCTTTTGCTGTATCCCAAAGGTTCTGATAGGAAGTGTTTTCATTCTCATTGGATTCTATGAGTTTGTTTATTCCCTCCTTAATGTCTTCTATAATCCAGTCTTTTTGGAGCAGGGTATTGTTCCATTTCCAAGTATTTGATTTCTTTTCCCTGGTTTTTCTGTTTTTGTCTTCTACTTTTATGGCCTTATGGTCTGAGAAGATGCTTTGTAATATTTCGATGTTTTGGATTCTGCTAAGGCTTGCTTTATGACCTAGTATGTGGTCTATTCTAGAGAATATTTCATGTGCACTAGAAAAGAAAGTATACTTTGCAGCTGTTGGGTGGAGTTTTCTGTATGTCTGTGAGGTCAAGCTCGTTGATTGTGGCATTTAGATCTTCTGGGTCTTTACTGAGCTTCTTACTGGATGTCCTATCCTTCACCAAATGTGGTGTGTTGAAGTCTCCTACTATAATTCCAGAGCTGTCTATCTCACTTTTCAATGCTGTTAGAGTTTGTTTTATGTAACTTGCAGCCCTGTCATTGCGTGCATATGTATTTAATATGGTTATATCTTCCTAGTAAATTGTCCCTTTAATCATTAGATAGTGTCTTTCCTTATCCTTTGTGGTGGATTTAACTTTAAAGTCTATTTAGTCAGAAATTAATATTGCCACTCCTGCTTGTTTTTGATTGTTGTTTGCTTGATGTATTTTTTCCATCCTTTGAGTTTTAGTTTGTGTCTCTAAGTCTAAGGTGTGTCTCTTGTAGACAGCATATAGCTGAATTATGTTTTTTTATCCAATCTATGACTCTCTGTCTCTTTATTGGTGCATTTAGTCCATTTACATTCAGGGTAATTATAGATAGGTATGAATTTAGTGCTGTCATTTTGATGCATTTTTCTGTATTGTTTACAGTTTCATTTTCCACTTATTTTTTTGTTCTGAGAACTTTTTCTTTGTAAATTGTGTGTTCGTCTTTTTCGTTGTAGATGAATTTGTTTTTGCTGAGTCTTTATGTTTACCTTGGTTTTTATTTTGAAGTTTGGGATTGTTAGTCTTATTTGTGGTTACCTTAATATCTACCCCTGTTTTTCTAAGTATGAACCTACTTTGTACCTCCCTACATTGCTTTGATTTCCTCTCCATATGGAAGGTTTATGCCTGCTGTATTTCATCCCTCTTTATTGATTATTGTCATCTTTTACATAATGATGTCAGTGATTCCATGTTTTGAGCATTTTTTAAAATCTTATTTAATTTTTGTGATTTCCCTATCTTAGTTGATATCAGGATGCTCTGTTCTGTGTCCTTGTGTTGTGTTGATATCTGATATTATTGGCTTCCTATCCAGAGAATTCCCTTAAGTACTTCTTGTAGTTTTGGTTTGTTTTTTGCAAATCCTCTAAGCTTGTGTTTATTTCTAAATGACTTAATTTCCCCTTCATATTTGAGAGAGAGGTTTGTTGGATATATGATTCTTGGCTAGCAATTTTTCTCCTTCAGTGCTGTGTGTATGTCATCCCATTGCCTTCTTGCCTGCATGTTTTCTGCCGAGTAGTTGGAACTTATTCGTATTCATTCTACTTCGTAGGTAACTTTTCATTTATCCCTGGCTGCTCTTAAAATTTTCTCTTATCTTTGGTTTTGCAATTTTGATGATAATATGTTTTGGTGATTTTCTTTTGGGATCTGCCTTTTATGTGGTTCAATGAGCATCTTGGATAGATAACCTTTCATTTTCCGCCATGTCAGGGAAGTTTTCTGCCAACAAATCTTCAATAATTCTCTCTGTATTTTCTGTTCTCCCTTCCTCTTCTGGAATTCTAATCACACACAAGTTGTTCTTGATAGAGTCCTACTTGATTCTTAGTGTTTCTTCATTTTTCTAAATTCTTTTATCTGATTTTTCTTCAACTACATTGGTGCCAAGTGCCTTATCTGCCATCTCCACAATTCTGCATTTCAATTCCTCAATTCTGCTTCTCTGACTTCCTATTGATTTGTCTAATTCTGTCATTTTATTGTTAATCTTTTGGGTTTCTGAATGCTGTCTCTCTATGGATTCTTGCAGCCTATTAAATTTTTCATTATGTTCTTGAATAATCTTTTTAATTTCTTCAACTGCTTTATCTGTGTGTTCCTTGGCTTTTTTTGTACATTGCCTGATTTCATTCCTGATGTTGTCCCTGAAGTCTTGAAGTGTTCGGTATGCTAATCCTCTGTATTCTACATCTGCCAATTCCAGGATACATTTTCCTCTAGGAGAGACCTTGATTCTCTATTTTGGGAGTTTGTAGAAGCAATCATGGTCTGCTTCTTTATGTGATTTGATATTGACTGCTGTCTCTGAGCCATCTATAAGTTATTGTAATAATTTATTTTATGTTTGCTGACAGTGTCCTTTTTGTTTTGCTTTGTTTCGATATACTCAGATAGGCTACTAGAGTATGCTAACTTGGTCACTGGAGCCCTTGAAGCACTAATGTCCTGTTACCAGATGGTTAGAACTGTTACCAGGTAAATAAGCCTATGAGTCCATTCACTATTCTTTAATAAAATCAGCTCAGGTGTCCTGACAGTCAGCCACCTACTGTGTGGTTTAAGCTCTCACCTACTATCTTAGAGGAGTAGTGGTGATGGTTGTATACACTGGTTTCTGGTAGCGGCAGGGGGTCGCACCCTGAGGAGAGTAGGGTGCTGACAGCTTTCCCCCAACTGTCAGTGAGGATGTACCGTCTCTGTTCCCTAGAGTGCTCTGTTGGGTGGACTCTGCAGCTGTGCCTTAGGCACCCAATGCTTATATCCGTAAAGACTGGTAGGCACCATTATCCTCAGATCGCTTTCGCGTGGTGCTAGGTGGCATGGATTAAGCCTCAGCCCTCCGGTCTGTACTGTGGGTAGGTGAAGGCTCTGTTTAATAAGTAGAGCAGTATCAGACCTCCAAAACCTGCCTCACCATCACACAGCTGAAACAATTACAGTCAGACCTCTAACAGATTTGCCTTTGCATTATAATAGCCACCTGGTTTAGGGAACATAATTTTGAGGTTAATGAATAGCTTGAACGTGATGAATGCATTCTAACAAATATATCTCATCAATTTAATCTGTATATTGAGGTGTTTATGACATTTTACTTCTTTTGTTGTAGGTTACCCTTGAGTCATCAGATTATTAACCACCTGATAAATCCACTAGAATCCTTCCTACCTACTTAAGGTGGCCTAGTGAATCCAGGGTTTCTGATAAATGCACTCATTTTAATACAATGAGCTCAGTGTAAAATCATGTGTTTCCTTCCCTGACTTTTGTTATGAGAATCCATTTGAAAATAATTTTTCATATTTATGATCAAATTAATGAGCAAAATATTGTAAAACTTTTAATATCTATGCTCTCCTTCTAAGTAAGAATTTTTCATCCCATGGATAATGGCAGATCTGATACATGTTATACACTAAAAGACAGTCTAGGAGTGGTAAATACACTCATAAGAAGAATTTTAAAGGCAACTACTTCAGGTGAGGTAATCAGTGAGTTCTAAATAATGCATGACCAATCTCATGAGGTAGAGGAAGAGGGATGCTTCTGTTGGCAAAGGAGGTTGGGTGGAACTTTTAGATTCAGGTACGCAGAGTCATTGACATTCACAGAGACAGTGTCATCTCAGTTCAAAATTCTTCCATCTATTTGTTGATTCATTTAACAAACATTTTACTGACTGAGTGATCTACATCAAGCCATTTGGCAGGCAATTCTGAGCAAAATGTTCTCTTTGCTCACAAAATGCTCGTAATTTATCAAGAGAAAAGATGTTTTGGTAAGTTGTAAAAATTGCTATCATATTGATAATCATACCACTAGGCTTCTCCTTCTACTAGGCTTGTGTCATCCTAAATAACTACTTGTGAAATAAAAAATTAGACAGTGAAAAACTTATGAATAGCAGCTGAACATTGTCTAATATAATGCTGGAAGGTTGGAAGCCCCTCAGGTTGGAAGGCACTCAGATTATGACTGGGGAAAAGCTGCCTCCTCAAGGTACACCCGACCTTAATGACGTAGATGGAGTCAAGCTTTTAGGACCTTCATTTGCTGGTATGGCATGACTCAGAATTAGAAGAACCAGCTGCAAGCATCCACTAATAATCAGCATGGAATTTATGAAGTATGAATCTAGGGAAATTGAAAGTCAACAAAAATTGTATGAAACGTATAAAGATCAATATCCTAGGCATTAGATAGCTGAAAAGGACTAGTAGTTGCCGTTTGGGTTAAGGCAATCGTATGGTCTACTATGCCAAGAATGACAAATTGAAGAGGAACAGCATCACATTCATCGTCAAAAAGAACATTTCAAGATCTATCCTGAAGTACAATGCTGTCAGTAATAGAAAAATATCGACGTGCCTACAAGGAAGACCAGCTAATACGACAATTATTCGAATTTAAGAATCAACCACTAAGGCCAAAGATGAGGAAATTGAAGATTTTTACCAATTTCCAAATCTAAAATTGATCAAACATACTGGTAATTACTGGTGATTGAAATGCGAAAGTTGGAAACAAAGAAGAAGGATTGATCAATAGTTGGAATATGTGGCTTTGGTGATAGAAATGACACCAGAGATCCTGTGATAGAGTTTTGCAAGACCAACAACTTCTTCACAGCAATTATCTTTTTTTCAATAACATAAATTGCAACGATACACTTGGATCTCACCAGACAGATTGCACAGGAATCAAATTGACTCCATCTGTAGAAAGAGGCAATGGAAAAGCTCAATATCATCAGTCAGAACAAGGCCGGGGCCGACTTCAGAACAGATCATCAACTGCTCATATGTAAGTTCACGTTGAAGCTGAAGAAAATTAGATCAAATCCACAAGAGCCAAAATACCACCTTGAGTATCCCACCTGAATTTAGACACTATTCCAAGAATAGATTTGATGCACTGAACACTAATGACTGAAGACCAGACAAGTTGTGGAACGACATTAAGGACATCAGACACGAAGAATGCAAAAGGTCATTAAAAAGGAAAGACCAAAATGGATGTCAGAAGAGACTCTGAAACTTGCTCTTGAATTTTGAGTAGCTAAAGCGAATGGAAGGAATGATGAAGTAAAATAGTTGAACAGAAGATTTCAAAGGGTGGCTTGAGAAGACATAGTAAAGTATTATAGGGAAATGTACAAAGACATGGTATTAGAAACCAAATGGAAAGAACACACTCAGCATTTCTCAAGCTGAAAGAACTGAAGAATAAATTCAAGCCTTGAGTTGCAATATTGAAGGATTCTGCTGGGAAAATACTGAACAATGGAGGAAGCATCAAAAGAAGATGGAAGGAATACACAGAGCCACTGTATCAAAAAGAATTGGTCAATGATCAACCATTTTAGGAGGCAGGATATGGCCAAGAACCAATGGTAGTGAAGGAAGAAGTCCAAGCTGCACTGAAGGCATTAAGAAAAAAAGGGTCCAGGAATTAAGAGCTACCAATTGAGTTGTTTCAACAAATGGATGCAGTACTAGAGGTGTTCACCTGTCTATGCCAAGAAATTTGGAAGACAGCTACCTGGCCAGACAAAAGTGCCCATTCCAATGAACGGTGATCCCACAGAAAGTGGAAATTATCAAACAATATCATTAATATCACACACAAGTAAAATTTTGCTGAAGATCATTCAAAAGCAGTGGCGACAGTACATTATGGGAACTGCCAGAAATTCAAACTGGATTAAGAAGAGGACATAAAACAAGGGTTATCGTTGCTGTGTAGATCATAACAAATTATGGATAACACTACAAAGAATGGGAATTCCAGAACTTAATTGTGCTTATAAGGAAACTGTACATGGACCAAGAGGCAGTTGTTCAAACAGAACAAGGGGGTTCAGCAAGGTTTAAAATCAGAAAAGGTGTATATCAGGGTCATATCCTTTCACCATATTCATTGAATCTGTATGCTGAGCAAATAATCCAAGAAGATGGAGTATATTAAGAAGAATGTGACATCTGGATTGGAGGAAGAATCATTAACAACCTGTGATATGCAGAGGACATGACCTTAC
The DNA here is from genome assembly GCF_030014295.1 of Loxodonta africana. Classification (NCBI taxonomy): domain Eukaryota; kingdom Metazoa; phylum Chordata; class Mammalia; order Proboscidea; family Elephantidae; genus Loxodonta; species Loxodonta africana. The sequence goes on along the minus strand of NW_026974921.1, from coordinate 232,118 downwards.
TTGCTGAAAACCAAGAGGACTTCAAGCACTTACTGATGAATATCAAAGACTAGAGCCTTCAGTATGGATTACACCTCAAAATAAAAAACAACAACAAAAAAACCCAAATCCAAAACTCTTCACAACTGGACCAATTAGCAGTATCACGATAAATGGAGAAAAGATTGAAGTTGTCAAGGATTTCATTTTACTTGGATTCACAATCAACGCCCACAGAAGCAGCAGTCAAGAAATCAAAGGATGCATTGTACTAGGAAAACTGCTGCAAAAGACCTCTTTAAAGTGCTCAAAAGCAAAGATGTTACTTTAAGGACCAAGATGTGTCTGACCCAAGCCATAGTATTTTAACTCACCTCATTTTTTCATATGCAGGCGAAAGAAGGACGATGAATAAGGAAGATCAAAGAAGAACTGATGACTTTGAATTATGGTGTTGGCAAAGAATACCACGGACTGACAGAAGAATGAACAAATCCTACTTGGAAGAAGTTCAGCCAGAATGCCCCTTAGAGGCAAACATGGTGACACATTATCTCACATGCTTTGGACATGTTATCAGGTGGGACCAGTACCTTGAGAAGGACATCATGCTTGGAAAAGTAGAGGGTCAGAGAAAAAGAAGATTCTCAATTAGATGGATTGACACAGCAGCTGCAAAAATGGGCTCAAACATAGCGGTGATTTTGTGAATGGGGAAATACAGCCTGTGTTTCTTTCTGTTGTACGTGATGTCGCTGAGTCACAACCAACTGATGGTAACTAACAACAACACAAATATTTGTTCTCAAGTACTTGGTTGGGCAACAATCTAGCTAACCGAATTTTAATATATTGCATAATGGAGTCCAGAAAATGTTTCCTGTTTGAGATAAAACCTCTGATCAGAAGAATTACTCATAAAGATTGAGGGTAGTGAAGAATCAGAATCTTGTTGACGTGTCATATAGTGTTTAAATCATTTCTAGTTATCTGTTGGAATAATGTCCCCTCAGATTTGTATTTAAAGCAATTTACAATTTTTAGCTTATTATTATTATATGTAATTGGTAGATCCTCAACACCAGTCTCCATAAGAGATTACTTTTCCTTCCTTCCTTTTATTTTAATTAACTCCTTTGAGTCTCTTATGAACAACCTGATAAAACTGTAACAAGTGTGCAATTTTGTGCACAATTGCAAACATAGTCATTCTTTGTTATGAAAAGTGGGTTCCTTTAATCTGAGAGCGTTCCTAAAATATTCTTCTCTTAGAAAAACATATTTTCATTTAAGTTTAAGTAATTAAGGGAAAAAAGTAGAGAAAAATTCTATCTGGCAATTAGAAAGCATATTCTAATTGAGTTATCGATAGTATCCTGGTCCTGTGACTTTTGTAGAGTATGTGAAATTGGGAAATATTAACAGATGGGTATACTTTCCCAATTGCCCCTCTGATTTAAAGCCTTCTCAAGAAAAACACTGGAATTAAAGTTCTTATTCAAATAACTGAATGTTTTCTAATATTACAAAAGCAATAATATTCATCATTTATTGTTTGACTTTTGTTTATACCATATGCCCTTAGGGGAAAAAGAGTATCAACACTCCCTGCATACGGCAAATCACTTGTAATTTGGAATAAATGTCTAGATAATAAAATTAGACAACTCTACACATACAATGGTAATTACCATTGACATCTCAGGCGTCACATATTTTCTATATGTAGATGCAGTACTCAAAGCTGTCAGAATATACAGGGATACATATAAACTGTAGCATGATAGATTTTTTAAAAATAATTTTTATTGTGCTTTAAGTGAAAGTTTACAAATCAAGTCAGTCAGTCACATATAAGCTTATATACACCTTACTACATACTCCCATTTACTCTCCCCCAATGAGCCAGCCCGCTCCCTCCTGCCAGTCTCTCCTTTCGTGACCGTTTTGCCAGTTTCTAACCCTCTCTACCCTCCCATCTCCCCTCCAGACAGGGGATGCCAACACAGTCTCAAGTGTCCACCTGATACAAGTAGCTCACTCTTCATCAGCATCTCTCTCCAACCCATTGTCCAATCCCTTCCATGTCTGATGAGTTGTCTTCGGGAATGGTTCCTGACCTGGGCCAAGAGAAGTTCTGGGGACCATGACCACCGGGATTCTTCTAGTCTCAGTCAGACCATTAAGTCTGGTCTTTTTATGAGAATTTGGGGTCTGCATCCCACTGATCTCCTGCTTCCTCAGGGGTTCTCTGTTGTGCTCCCTGTCAGGGCAGTCATCGGTTGTGGCCGGGCACCATCTAGTTCTTCTGGTCTCAGGATGATGTAAGTCTGTAGTTCATGTGGCCCTTTCTGTCTCTTGGGCTCATAGTTATCGTGTGACCTTGGTGTTCTTCATTCTCCTTTGATCCAAGTGGGTTGAGACCAACTGATGCATCTTAGATGGCCACTTGTTAGCTTTTAAGACCCCAGATGCCACACTTCAAAGTGGGATGCAGAATGTTTTCATAATAGAATTTATTTTGCCAATTGATTTAGAAGTCCCTTTAAGCCATAGTCCCCAAATCCCCGCCCTTGCTCTGCTGACCTTCAAAGCATTCAGTTTATCCCAGAAACTTCTTTGGTTTTGGTCCAGTCCAGTTGAGATGAACTTCCCTGTATTGAGTGTTGTCCTTCCCTTCACCTAAAGTAGTTCTTATCTACTAGGTAATCAGTAAATAACCATTTCCCACCCCCCTCCCTCCCCCTCTCGTAACCACAAAAGTATGTGTTCTTCTCAGTTTATACTATTTCTCAAGATATTATAATATCGGTCTTATACAATATTTGTCCTTTTGCATCTAAGTTCACTCAGCGTAATGCCTTCCAGGTTCCTCCATGTTATGAAATGTTTCACAGATTCGTCACCGTTCTTTATCAATGCATAGCATTCTATTGTGTGAATATACCATAATTTATTTAACCATTCATCTATTGATGGACACCTTGGTTGTTTCCAGGTTTTGCTATCGTAAACAGTGCTGCAATAAACATGGGTGTGCATATATCTGTTCACGTAAAGGCTCTTATTTCTCTAGGGTATATTCCGAGGAGTGGGATTTCTGGGTTGTATGGTAGTTCTATTTCTAATTTTTTAAGAAAATGCCAGATAGATTTCCAAAGTGGTTGTACCATTTTACATTCCCACCAGCAGTGTATAAGAGTTCCAATTTCTCCGCAGCCTCTCCAACATTTATTATTTTGTGTTTTTTGGATTAATGACAGCCTTGTTGGAGTGAGATGGAATCTCATCGTAGTTTTAATTTGCATTTCTCTAATGGCTAATGATCGAGAGCATTTTCTCGTGTATCTCTTAGCTGCCTGAATATCTTCCTTAGTGAAGTGCGTGTTCATATCCTTTGCCCACTTTTTGATTGGGTTATTTGTCTTTTTGTGGTTGAGATTTAACAGAATCATATAGATTTTAGAGATCAGGCGCTGGTCGGAGAAGTCATAGCTGAAAATTTTTTCCCAATCTGTAGGTGGTGTTTTTCCTCTTTTGGTGAAGTCTTTAGATGAGCATAGGTGTTTGATTTTTAGGAGCTCCCAGTTATCTGGTTTCTCTTCGTCATTTTTGGTAATGTTTTGTATTCTGTTTATGCCTTGTATCAGGGCTTCTAACGTTGTCCCTATTTTTTGTTCCATGATCTTTATCGTTTTTGAATTCATGTTTAGTTCTTTGATCTATTTGGAGTTAGTTTTCGTGCATGGTGTGAGGTATGGGTCCTGTTTCATTTTTTTGCAAATGGATATCCAGTTATGCCAGCACCGTTTGTAAAAAGACTATCTTTTCTCCAATTAACTGACACTGGGCCTTTGTCAAATATCAGCTGCTCGTATGTGGATGGATTTATATCTGGGTTCTCAATTTTGTTCCGTTGGTCTATGTGCCTGTTGTTGTACCAGTACCAGGCTGTTTTGACTACTGTGGCTGTATAATATGTTCTAAAATCAGGTAGACTGAGGCCTCCCACTTTCTTCTTCTTTTTCAGTAATGCTTTATTTATCTGGGGCTTCTTTCTCTTCCGTATGAAGTCGATGATTTGTTTCTCCATCACATTAAAAAATGTCATTGGAATTTGGATCTGAAGTGCATTGTATGTATAGATGGCTTTTGGTAGAATAGACATTTTTACTCTGTTAAGTCTTCCTATCCCTGAGCAAGGTATGTTTTTCCACTTATGTAGGTCCCTTTTAGTTTCTTGCAGTAGTACCTTGTAGTTTTCTTTGTATAGGTCTTTTACATCTTTGGTAAGATTTATTCCTAAGTATTTTATCTTCTTGGGTGCTACTGTAAATGGCATTGATTTGGTGATTTCCTCTTTGATGTACTTTTTGTTGGTGTAGAGAAATCCAACTGATTTTTGTATGTTTATCTGGTATCCCGATACTCTGCTGAACTCTTCTATTAGTTTCAGTAGTTTTCTGGAGGATTCCTTAGGGTTTTCTGTGTAGAAGATCATGTCATCTACAAATAGAGATAATTTTACTTCTTCCTTACCAATCCGGATGCCCTTTATTTCTTTGTCTAGCCTAATTGCTCTGGCTAGAACCTCTAGCACAATGTTGAATAAGAGCGGTGATAAAGGGCATCCTTGTCTGGTTCCCGTTCTCAAGGGAAATGCCTTCAGACTCTCTCCATTTAGAATGATGTTGGCTGTTGGCTTTGTATAGATGCCCTTTATTATGTTGAGGAATTTTCCTTCAATTCCTATTTTGCTGAGAGTTTTTATGATGAATGGGTGTTGGACTTTGTCAAAAGCCTTTTCTGCGTCAATTGATAAGATCCTGTGGTTTTTGTCTTTTGTTTTATTTATATGGTGGATTACATTAATGGTTTTTCTAATATTAAACCAGCCTTGCATACCTGGTATAAATCCCACTCGGTCGTGGTGTATTTTTTTTTTTTTTTTGATATGTTGTTGAACTCTATTGGCTAGAATTTTGTTGAGGATTTTTGCATCTATGTTCATGAGGGATATAGGTCTGTAATTTTCTTTTTTTGTGATGTCTTTACTTGGTTTTGGTATCAGGGATATGGTGGCTTCATAGAATGAGTTAAGTAGTATTCCAATATTTTCTGTGCTTTGAAATACCTTTAGTAGTAGTGGTGTTAACTCTTTTCTGAAAGTTTGGTAGAACTCTGCAGTGAAGCCTTCCGGGCAAGGGCTTTTTTTTGTTGGGAGTTTTTTGATTACCGTTTCAATCTCTTTTTTCGTTATGGGTCTATTTAGTTGTTCTACTTCTGATTGTGTTAGTTTAGGTAGGTAATGTTTTTCTAGGAATTCATCCATTTCTTCTAGGTTTGCAAATTTGTTAGAGTACAATTTTTCGTAATAATCTGATATGATTCTTTTAATTTCAGTTGGGTCTGTTGTGATGTGGCCCTTCTCGTTTCTTATTCAGGTTATTTGTTTCCTTTCCTGTATTTCTTTGGTCAGTCTAGCCAATGGTTTATCAATTTTGTTAATTTTTTCAAAGAACCATCTTTTGGCTTTGTTAATTCTTTCAATTGTTTTTCTGTTCTCTAATTCATTTAGTTCAGCTCTAATTTTTATTATTTGTTTTCTTCTGGTGCCTGATGGATGCTTGTGTTGTGGGCTTTCTATTTGTTCAAGTTATAGGGACAGTTCTCTGCTTTTGGCTCTTTCTTCTTTATGTGTGTGTGCATTTATCGATATAAATTGACCTCTGAGCACTGCTTTTGCTGTGTCCCAGAGGTTTTGATAGGAAGTGTTTTCATTCTCGTTGCTTTCTATGAATTTCTTTATTCCCTCCTGAATGTATTCTATAACCCAGTGGTTTTTGAGCAGGGTATTGTTCAGTTTCCAAGTATTTCATCTCTTTCCCCTTATTTTTCTGTTATTGATTTCCACCTTTATGGCCTTGTGGTCTGAGAAGGTGCTTTGTAACCTTTCGATGTTTTGGATTCTGCAAAGGTTTGTTTTATGACCTAATATGTGATCTATTCTAGAGAATGTTCCATGGGCACTAGAAAGAAAGTATACTTAGCAGCTGTTGGGTGGAGTGTTCTGCATAAGTCTATGCGGTAAAGTTGGTTGATTGTAGCAATTAGGTGTTCTGTGTCTCTATTGAGTGGTGTGTTGAAGTCTCCTACTCTAATTGTGGAGGTGTCTATCTCACTTTTCAGTTCTGTTAACGTTTGTTTTATGTATTTTGCAGCCCTGTCTTTGGGTGCATAAATATTTAATATGGTTATATCTTCCTGGTCAATTGTCCCTTTAATCATTATGTAGTGTCCTTCTTTATCCTTTGTGGTGGATTTAACTTTAAAGTCTATTTTGTCAGAAATTAATATTGCTACTCCTGCTCTTTTTTGCTTATTGTTTTCTTGATATATATTTTTTCCATCCTTTGAGTTTAGTTTGTTTGTTTCTCTAAGTCTAAGTTGTGTCTCTTGTAGGCAGCATATAGACGGATCTTGTTCCTTTATCCAGTCTGAAACTCTCTGTCTCTTTATTGGTGCATTTAGTCCATTTACATTCAGCGTAATTATAGATAAGTACGTGTTTAGTGCTGTCATTTTGATGCCTTTTTGTGTGTGTTGACAATTTCATTTTTCCACTTACTTTTTTGTTCTGAGACGTTTTTCTTTGTAAATTGTGTGTTCCTCATTTTCATAGTAGTCGAATTTATGTTTGCTGAGTCATTATGTTTTTCTTGGTTTTTATTTTGAGTTATGGAATTGTTAGACCTCTTTGTGGTTACCTTAATATTTACCTCTATTTTTCTAAGTAAAAACCTAACTTGTATTCTCCTATATTGCCTTGTTTCCCTCTCTACATGTCAGCTCTATGCCTCCTGTATTTAGTCCTTCTTTTTGAGTATTGTGATCTTTTACATAATGACTTCAATGATTCTCTGTTTTGAGCACTTTTTTCTTTTTAAAAATAATCTTAATTTGTTTTTGTGATTTCTCTATTTGAGTTGATATCAGGATGTTCTGTTCTATGACCTTGTGTTGTGCTGGTATCTGACATTATTGATTTTCTGACCAATTTCCTTTAGTATTTCTTGTAGCTTTGGTTTGGTTTTTACAAATTCTCTAAGCTGGTGTTTCTCTGTAAATGTTTTAATTTCACCTTCATATTTGAGAGAGAGTTTTGCTGGATCCTTGGCTGGCATTTTTCTCCTTCAGTGCTCTATATATGTCATCCCATTGCCTTCTTGACTGCATCGTTTCTGCTGAATAGTCTGAACTTATTCTTATTGATTCTCCTTTGTAGGAGACCTTTCTTTTATCCCTGGCTGATTTTAAAATTTTCTCTTTATGTTTGGTTTTGGCAAGGATGATGATAATATATCTTGGTGATTTTCTTTTCGGATCAGTCTTCTATGGGGTTCGATGAGCATCTTGGATAGATATCCTTTCATGATGTCATCATGATATCTTTCATGATGTCAGGGAAGTTTTCTGCCAACAGATCTTCAACTATTCTCTCTGTATTTTCTGTTATTCCTCCCTGTTCTGGAACTCCAATCACACCCAAGTTATTCTTCCTGATAGAGTCCCACATGATTCTTAGGGTTTCTTCCCTTTTTTTGATTCTTTTTTCGGATTTTTCTTCAACTATATTGGTGTCAATTGCCTTATCCACCAACTCCCCCACTCTGCTTTCCAATTGCTCGATTCTGCTCCTCACTTCCTATTGAGTTGTCTGATTCTGTAATTTTACTGTTAATCTTTTTGGTTTCTGAATGCTGTCTCTCTATGGATTCTTGTAGCTTATTAATTTTTCCACTATGTTCTTGAATAATCTTTTTGATTTCTTCAACTGCTTTATCAGTGTGTTCCTTGGCCTTTTGTGTAGATTGCCTTATTTCATTTATGAGGTCATCCCTGATGTCTTGAAGCATTCTGTATATTAGTTTTTTATATTCTGCATCTGGCAATTCCAGGATTGTATCTTCATTTGGGAAAGATTTTCATTCTTTAATTTGGGGAGTTGTAGAAGCAACCATGATCTGCTTCTTTATGTGGTTTGATATCGACTACTGTCTCCGAGCCATCTATAAGACAGTGTAATGATTTATTTTATATTTGCTCACTGAGTCTTATCTTGTTTTGTTTTCTTTCAATATATGTAGATGGGCTACTAGATCGTGCTGTCTTGATTGTTGTAGCCTTTGAATCACTTATGTCCTATTACCAGGTGGTTTGGGCTGTTACCATTTATATAAGCCTAAGAGTCCATTCACTCTTCTTGAGTAGAATCTGATTTTGGGTCACCAAGTGTGTGGGGTAGACTGTCACCTATTAACTTAGAGGAGTAGTGGTGATAGTTGTGTGCACCAGATTCTAGTAGCAGCAGGGGGTCATACTCCGGGGGGCAGGATACTGACAGTCTTCCCCCAAGTGCCAGTGAAGTAGGTGTGTCTCTATTCCTAAAGCACTTTGGTGGGTGGGCTCCACAGCTGTACCTTAGGCACCAAATGCATGTACCTCTACAGATTGCTAGGTGTCATTATCCTCAGACCCTTATGGCAGGAGGCTAGGTGGTTTGCATGGAGCTTCAGCCCTCAGTTCCCCCTTGTAGCTCAGTGAGGGCTCTGTTTAGTAGGTAGAGATATCAGACCTGGGAAACTTGTCTTACCAGTAATCTGCTAAAACATTTACAGTCAGATCACTATCAGAATTGCCTTTGCTTTATAATAGCCACTTTGTTCCCTGTAGGGATGAAAGCCCAAGACTGTGGATCTCAAATGCTTGGCTGGAGCTGGTTCTCTATTTTTGGTCCGATTTTGGGAAGTCAGGGAAGGATTTTTGGTCCCTGGGTTTTTTTGTAGCTGCTTCTCTCAGGCGAGGAGAATGGGTTAGGAAAAGACAAAAACAAAAAACAAAACAAAACAAAAAAAACCGCAGAGTACTTCACTCTCTGGCCCATGAAATTCCAATGTTAATGAAGCTGCCTGGGAAGGGGAGGGGAGGGATCAGATAGATAGGAGAGAGTAGCACCCAGGAATATAGACAAAGTTACTTATCTTGCTTGGTGATGACTGTTTTATCTGAGATTCCCGAGGGGCGTGTCGACTGTGTGCACTGGCTGGGTTGAGATTGCCCCCGAGGGTCAGGCCCGCATTCTGTGCTTGTGCTGTATCAGAAGCCGTGGTCAGTTCCTCTGCTCCCATTCCAAAGCCCAGTGCAAAGGTTCCCCAGCTGGGATGCCACACTCCAGATTCCAAAACCAGTCGCTGCCTCCCGGTGACTTCTCCTCCTGTCAGCCGCATGGCTGTGCTGCCTGCCTGCACTGGTTGGGCTTCCCCTGAGGTCACTTCTTGGGGCTAGGGCTGCGTTCCATGTTTCTGCTGTCTCAGGATACCGTGCTCCGCTCCCCTGCCCCCAGTCCAAAGCCCGGGGCCAAGGTTTTCTGGCTGGGACACTGACTCCAGGCTCCGAAAACTGTCACTGATTTCCCGTGGTTGTTCCTTCTCTCCTTAGCTCATTAGTGTGCAGCCTGCTTGTGCTGGCTGAGTCTCTGTCACTCATGTCAACTCTTTAGATTTGTGTTTGTTGGTCAGGGTTCGTAGATTGTCATGTATATGATCAATACACTTTGTTTTTCCGAGTCTTTTTTGCAAGAAGGATCCAAGGTAGCTTCTACCTAGTCAGCCATCTTGGCCCCGCCTCCCATGATAGATTTTTTTAACTACATGAAATTGTACTCCTTCAGGAATTTTGAAGAGCAAAAATAGCATCTATTTTGCAGATTCTTAAAGAAACCAGCATGTAGATTTGCCATCTAGCCACATGATGTTAGCGAAAATTGTTGAACTGACTCTGTTCTCTTTCTGACTGAATGTAGAGCAAGACTGAGAATTGAAGAAATGAAAGTAGTGGAACACATTCTTCATAAAAAACACTCGTGATCACTCAGTTTGTGATCTTTTTAGTGGTCAAGGAATAAAACAAAAATGGCTGCTATCCTTGACTTCAGATTTTGAGATTTACTGAAATCATTAGTTCGAATCTATCTGCCAATGTATCTGTCCATCTCCCAATCTATCATCTAGCTATCTATCTAATCTATTTTCCAAAGCCAAAAAAGAACCCAAATCCTTTGCCATCTAGTTAATTATGACTCATAGCAACCCTATAGGACATAGTAGATCTGCCTTATAGGATTTCCAAGGAGTGACTTGTGGATTCACCGTAGCTCTTAATCACTGTGCCACCAGGGCAATTTGAATCTATATATCTGCCTATCATCTATCTATCTGTCTGTCTGTCGGTCGGTCGGTCTGTCTATCAATCATCTATCTATCTATCCATCATCTATTATCTATCATCTATCTATCATCTATCTATCTGTCTCACTGTCTGTCTGTCTATCTATCTATCTAATCATCTATTCTCTCTCTAACTATCATCTAACCTATTTTCCAAAGCCAAAAAGAAACTCAAATATAAATATAAAATATTGGGGAAAAATACTTGAAAATAGGGACATGGTAGATTATTATTGCTATAAATTGCTATAAAACCATTGCCGTTGAGTTGGTTCCAACTCACAGCGACCCTATAGGACGAAGCAGAGCTGCCCCATAGGGTTTCCAAGGAGTGTCTGGTGGATTCGAACTGCTGATCTTTTTGGTTAAGAGCCATAGCTCTTAAACAGCATGCCACCAGTGTTTCCTATAGCACCTCAGATTATCAATAGCTCTCATTCAAAACCCAAAACAAAAATTTTATAAGAAAATACACATTTTTGCTACATTAAGTAGAGTGAGAAAAATGAAATTAGGGAAAACACATCCTTCTATGCAAGGGTCAAACATTTTTATTCAAGTGAGATGCATATATTAATAACCTAGTGGAATGATTTTTAAAATGAATAAGGTAGTTGATTTAGAGATACCCTAATTTAAATACCCAATGGGACCTGTATATTAACTCTGAAATTAAAGACATGAATGTTCAGATAGCACTTCAACAGCTTCATTAAAATAAAGAGAAAATATCTCTTTTCCACCATGTATATACATACAAGACAGTAGTCTACTGAACATAAAGTATACAATTAACTCTGTAGCAAACAATGGGCCTATTCATCTATAGAGAAATTTTTTACTTATGTATTTAAGAAAAATGAAGTTGAGTGTCAGAAATAATATAATTAGTATCACAAGTGACTACTGACTTTCACTTCTATACTAGTCCTAGACTAACAAAAATATTTAACGAAACTCCTTATTCCTAGTAATTAATATCACCCTCATCATTAGACTAAGAAGACAAAATTATTTACTGTAGTCTGCACAAACAGGAAAAAAGTAATATTTAAGACTTTATAAATTGTCTGAATCCAAGACAAAGTAAGATAATAATTGATTGTGTTTGTTTTTCCTATAGCTACATTTCTTTCCCTACTTTATTTAGACTTTTGAAATTACTAACTGTATCTTGAAGATATTTCAAAATGATGAGTTGAAATGCAACAGATTATAAGACTGATGATTTGGAATCAGAAAAAATAATCATTGAAGAAAATAAGTCAAAGGAACATGGAGCAGTACTGCATCAAAGCTAAAAAATTAATGGCATATACTGGAGAATTTTGATCATACTTACGGAAAATATATAACTCCTAATAATTCTATATGTTTGATAAATTTAAAAAGTCTTTTCATAAAGTAAAAGATGTTGAACATGCATAGTAAATTGACACTGGCAAAGTTGGCAAAATTTTATAAAAACTTATTACAATAATTTATTAAACGTACACAGAAAACACATCTCAAATAATACTTATCCTCTCTCTATTTAGAATATTTAAGCAGAATTCAGATTATTTGGAAATGATTAGCCAATATTTAAATCACTTTTCAAGTCCAAAGGAGAAAGAGAAGAAAGAACTTCGTATTGTAATATGTAAAACTTTAATGTATACGGTACAGTGCATTAGAAGATGTTTAGGCTGATCTGTACTATAATTTTAGGGATCACCTGCCTTGTCAAACTGTGACAAATATTTACACTTGTTTACATTTCTGGTTATCAAGTTTTTCTGATACTAGCTTTAAAAAAGATCCTGTTATTTCTGCTTTTGTGTTTTTTTCCCAATGTCGATTTAATAGGATTCATAAGTGAAATGAAGAACCAGTCAAAGGAGATAGAGTTCATTCTCTTGGGACTGACAGATGACCCAGAGTTGCAAATTGTGATTTTTATATTTCTCTTTCTCAATTACATTTTGGGTGTGATGGGGAACTTAGCTATCATCCCCCTCACGCTGTTGGATCTTCGCCTCAAGACGCCAATGTATTTTTTTTCTCTGAAATTTCTCCCACTTGGAAATCTTATTGACAACAATATCTATTCCTAGATTTCTGACAAGCATTGTTACTAAAAACAAAATCATTTCCTGCAATGGTTGTGCATCTCAATTGTTCTTTTTCCTCTTAATATGTGTTACAGAGTTTCACCTTCTGCCTGCCATGTCTATGACTCTTATGCAGCCATCTGCAAATAGTTGCATTATCCCATCATTATGAGAAGCCAAGTGTGCTACCAACTGGTACTCAGTTCATGGACAGCTGGCTTTCTGATTACCTTTCCACCGTTGGTCATAGGGCTGAAACTAGAATTCTGTTTTTCCAAAGTAATTGATCATTTCATGTGAAATTTCTATCTTACAGATGTCCTGCATAGACACTCACTTCCTAGAATTAATTTCATTTGTTTTTATCAGCTATATAATACTTGTGGTCACATTGCTGTTACTGATTTTTTTCCTATACATATACAATCAAGACCATTCTAAAAATCCTTCCTGCTCAGAAAAGAACAAATTCTTTTTCCACTTGTTCTTCCCACATGATTGTAGTTTCCCTTACTTATGGTAGCTGTATCTTCATTTACATAAAGCCATCAGCAAAAGAAAGGGTGACTTTATCCAAAGGTATAGCTGTCATCTATACTTCATTTGCTCCTTTATTAAATCTCGTCATTTATAGTCTAAGGAACCAGCAAGTGAAACAAGTTTTCAAGGATACATTCAAAAAGATTTTCACTGTTTTCAAAAAATGAGGAAAAAATTTTAAAATCTTGATGTAAACATTAAATAAAGATTATTGCTCCTATGTTCCTGTTTACTTAATCTGTTCTTTCAATTAATTAACTTTCTTATAGCATTTTAAACAAATTCAGTGTGATTCACTCTTTCCTACTTCTCTTTATGATTAATATTTCCTGCAGTGTTATAGAATTCTCCCTTTTAGATTTCACCACAAATTTATTATTGTTATTATTTTTACCTCCCAAGATATGGAACTCTTTCCCTTAAAAAAAAAAAACTAAAAAAAAAAATCCAATTATACTTATATATTAATATACTGTGTACAGAAGTCCTGGTGGTATAGTGGTTAAGTGCTATGGCTGCTAACCAAAAGTTGGCAGTTCGAATCCACCAGGTCCTCTGTGGAAACCCTATGGGGCAATTCTATTCTATCCTATAGGGTCGCTAGGAGTCAGATCAATTCGCCAGCATCGGGTTCGGTTTTTGGTTTTATACCCTGTACAAATGGTTGGATGAGTATAATTGATTAACATCCATTTATTATAGGTACGCTTATCCTAGGTTCTACACTAGTCAAAATTTTGGTCCTTATTAGGATGAAACAGCTTACTGTGGAGGAAACAAAGAAACCAACAAATATCATAGATAGTAATTTCTCTTATAATAGAGCACTATACACAATGATGTGTTCATAGTAATGAATGCTTACTTATTTTAGTGAATCAGGAGTGCAGTTCGAAAAGAGGTGATTCTTGTGACACTTGCAATATACATGAAAGAAAGTGTAAAGGAATGATATAGACATGTATAAGAGCATGCACACTATTTGGGGGCACTAGGAAGTAGTTCAAATATTGCTAGCTAGTATCACTGTCCTGAAAATGAGTAGCATATTGTTTTGTGTCAGCTAGCCAGGTTGTAACTCCAGATTTACATGTCAGCCTGGTTAAGTTTCCCAAACTCTCTATCGATAAGTTTCTCCATTCATGAGATATAAATAACAATTGTTCTTACTTGATAAGGTTATTTTCAGAATGAAATGAAGTATGTATAAAACAATTCACGGTCAGCACGTGGCCTACAATGAGCTCTCAATAAGTGTTAGCTGCCCTTTGGGAGGAAAAATTGTGTCAGTTGGGGTAGATTGTAACAACGCAAGAAAAAGAGGAAGGCTTTAAATCATAAAAATTTTGTTATTTTTGTTGTTAAACAGTGCCGTCAAGTCAGTTCGACTCATAGCGACCCCATGTACAAAGGACAGAAACATGGGTCCTGCGCCACCCTCACAATTGTTGCTATGTTTGAGCCCATTGTGGTAGGCACTGTGTCAATTCATCTTGTTGAGGATCCTCCTATTTTTCGCAGATCTTCTGCTTTAGCAAGCATGATACCCCTCTCAAGGTACTTGTCTCTTATAAAAACATATCTAAAGTACTTGATGTCTCGCCATCCTCATTTCTAAGGAGCACTCATTCTGTACTTTTTTGAAGACAGATTTTTTCACCCTCCAGTCCATAGTATAGTCAATAAAAAAAAAAAAACTTTTTTTTCAATACCCTTTGCCAATGCCATAATTCAAATGCAAAAATTTTTCTTCAGTAATTTTTATTCCTTGTCCTGCTTTTGCATGCATATGTGGCAATTAAAAATATCATGGCTTGGGTGGGGTCCACCTTAGTCCTAAAAGTGAGGTCTTTGTTTTTAACACTTTAAAGAGGTCTTTTGCAACAGATTTGCCCAATGCAATGTGTTGTATGATTTCTTTTTCCATTTGACCTTTTTCTTTTTTTGTATTGTCATTTAGATGAAGGTTTACAGAGCAGATTTGTTGCTCATTAAACAATTAATACACATCGTTTTGTGACATTAGTTACCAACCCCATAACATATCAACGGTCTCCCTTCTCAAACTTGGGTTCTCTATTACCAGATTTCCTGTCCCCTCCTCCCATCTCATCCTTGCCCCTGGGTTTGTGTGACTATTTACTCTCATTTTGTTTTATGAGCCTGTCTCATCTTTGGCTGAAGGGTGAACCTCAGGAATGACTTCAGTACTGAATTTAAAGTGTGTCCAGGGGGCATACTCTGGGTGTTTCTCCAGGCTCTGTCAGAACAGTAAGTCTAGTCTTTTTTTATGAGTTAGAATTTTGTTGTACATTTTTCTCCAGCTCTGTCCAGGACCCTGTATTGTGATCCCTGTCAGAGCAGTACGTGGTGGTAGCCAGGCAACACGTAGTTGTGCTAGACTCAGTCTGGTGGAGGCTGTGGTAGTTGTGGTCCATTAGTCCTTTGGACTAATCTTTCCCTTGTGTCTTTGATTTTCTTCATTTTCCCTTGCTTCAGATGGGGTGGGACAAGTGGAGTATCTTAGATGGCCACTCACAAGCTTTTAAAATGCCAGAAGCTACTCACCAAAGTAGGCTGTAGAACATTTTCTTTATAAACTATGTTACGTCGATTGAGATAGATGTCCCCCGAGGCTGTGGTCGCCAGCCCACAGCCCAGTAATTCAGTCCCTCAGAGAGTTTGGATCTGTCTATGAAGCTTCCATGTCCTTGCCTTGGTCAAGTTGTGCTGCATTCCCCAGAATTGTGTATTGTCTTACTCTTCACCAAATTTACCACTTATCTATTGTCTAGTTGGCATTTTTCCTTCCCCAACCCTCCCCTTCCTAGGATTGTTTCTTGTTGTGTGTAAGCCTTTTCATGAGTTTTTATAATAGTGGTCTCATGTACTATTTGTCCTTTTGTGATTAATGTATTACACTCAGCATAATGCCCTCCAGATTCATCCATGTTGTGAGATGTTTCACAGATTCATCATTGTTCTTTGTTGTTGCATAGTATTCCATTGTGTGTATGTATTATAGTGGTTTATCCATTCAACTGTTGATGGCACTTAAGTTTTTTCCATCTTTTTGCTATTGTGAATAATGCTGCAATAAACATAGGTGTGCATATGTCTGTCCGTGTGATGGCTCTTATTTCTCTAGCATATATTCCTAGGAGTAGGATAGCTGTGTCATATGGTATTTCTATTTCTAGCTTTTTAAGGAAGCTGCCATATCATTTTCCAAAATGGTTGCACCGTTTTACTTTCCCACCAGCAGTGCATAAGAGATCCAGTCTCTCTGCGGCCTCTCCAACATTTGTTATTTTCAGTTTTTTGGATTTGTGCCAGTAATGTCACGGTGAGACGGTATCTCATTGTAGTTTTGATTTGCGTTTCTCTAATGGCTAGCCATCTCGAGCATTTCCTCATATGTCTGTTAGCTGCCTGAATGTCTTCTTTAGTGAAGTGTCTATTCATATCCTTTGCCCATTTTTTTAAATTAGATTTTTTTTTGTTGTAGAGGTATTGGGTTTTCCTATAGATTTTAGAGATTAGACCTTTGTCAGATTTGCTATAGACAGTTTTTTTCCCAGCGTGTAGGTTGTCTTTTTACTCTTTTAGTGAAGTCTTTTGATGAGCATAAGTGTTTAATTTTTAGAAGATCCCAGTTATCTAGCTTATCTTCTGTTGTTTTTGTATTGTTAGTTATGGTTTGTATGCTATTTATGCCATGTATTTGGGCCTCTAGTGTTGACCCTGGTTTTTCTTCTATGATCTTTATAGTTTGGGGTTTTATATTCAGGTCTTTGATCCATTTGAATTAGTTTTTGTTTATGGTGTGACATATGGGTCTTATTTCATTTTTTTACAGGTGGACATCCAGTTTTGCAGGCACCATTTATTAAAAAGACTATCTTTTCCCCATTTAACAGTCTTTGGACCTTTGTCAAAGATACAGTGACCAGGTGGGTGGACTTCTGCCTGGGCTCTCAGTTCTGTTCCACTGGTCAAAGTGTCTGCCGTTGTACCAGTACCAGTTTTTTTGACTACCATAGCTGTATAGTAGGCTCTAAGGTCAAGTAGTAGGAGTCCTCCTACTTTGTTCTTTTACTTCAATAGTGCTTTACTTATCTGGGGCCTCTTTCCTTTCCACATAAACTTAATGATTACTTTTTCCATCTCTTTGAAGAATGCTGTTGGTATTTGGATCAGGATTGTATTGCATTCGTAGATTGCTTTGGGTAGAATTAACATTTTCACAATGTTGAGTCTACCTATCCATGAGCGTGGTAGGTTTTCCATTTATGTTTGTCTATTTGGTCTCTTGACATAGTGTTTTGAATCTTTCTTTGTATAGGCCCTTTATGTCTCTGTTTAGATTTATTCCTAAGTATCTTGTTTTGTTTGTTTGTTTGTCTTTAGTTGCTATGATAAATGGTGTTGCTTTCCTGATTTTCTTTTTGTTTTTCTCTTTATGATGTATAGGAATCTGACTGATTTTTCTATGTGTATCTTTTATCGACTCGAAGGCAGTGGTTGGTGGGTGGATCTTTTATCCTGCTACTCTGCTGAATCTTTCCGTTAGGTCCAGCAGTTTTCTTGTGTAGGCGTTGGGTTCTTCATGTATAGTAATTTTACTTCTTCCTTACCAACTTGGATGTCCTTTACTTCTTTTTCTTGCCTTATTGCTCTAGCTAAGACTTCTAGCACAATGTTAAATAAGATTGGTCTTCTTGTTTTTGGGGGAGGGGGGATGTTTTCATCCTCTCTCTGTTAAGAATGATGTTGGCTGTTGGATTTGTATGAATGCAATTTATTACATCAAGGAATATCCCTCTATTCCTGTTTTGCTTGGTTGGTATCTGGCGGAGGCTGTCTTAAGTGCTAGATTCAGGTGGTTGTCCAATATTGTTTGTTTTCTAACTGAAGGACTCCCTTTAATAATTCTTGTAAGTTTGGTCTGGTTTTTCCATATTCCTTTCATTGCTGTTTATCTGGAAATGTCCTAATTCTGCCATCATATTTCAGTGAGAGTTTTGCAGGATATATTATTCTTGGTTGGCAGCTTTTTGCATCACTTGATTTCCTGACTGCTGTTTTCATGGGTGTTGGTTGTGAATCCAATTAAAATGAAATCATCAGCAACTTCAACATTTTCTCCTCTTATCATGATATTGCTTATTTGTCCAGTTTTAGGATTTTTTTTCCTCTATGTTGAGGTTTAATCTACAAAAAAGTTTATGTGCACTGAAAATGCACTGGCACCTAGTCTGGTAGGTCTGAACCAAAACCAAACTCACTGCCGTCTAGTCGATTCCGACTCATAGCGACCCTCTAGGGCAGAGTAGAACTGCCCGATAGAGTTTCCAAGGAGCACTTGGCAGATTCGAACTGCCGACCTCTTGTACTTAACCACATAAATTTAGTGTGATTAGATTATTGAGGTAAAAATTCTATGTGTCATACCTAAAATAACTTTTCAAATCACATTGAATAGAAACGTGAACTGTAGGTGATTCTGTAGCAGATGTTTCATATAGGATTTTCTTTTTTTGGTATAAGCATTTACGTGATCAGATATTTACTTCATAAAGATTTCTCTGCCAAATGTTCTAAGGTTAGATTTTGAGACGTTTGTGTTTAGAAAGACAAGTTGGAGGGCCAACGCTTTAAGCTCAATAAGGTATTCCAAATGTTTAAAACACAATAGTGGCAGTGAATCGAAAGCTCAGGGAGTGAACTCAAGAGATGTTTAGGAGAACAAACTGAGGGAAACTATTGAACATTTGCATATCTGGAATAAGTGAAAGAAAGTTATAAAATGTTTGTTCTTGGGCCTAACCTACTTTCTACATCTGCACGTAAACACTCAAGTATTTAATGTCTTTTAAAAGAGAAAGCTTTATTAATATACTGTCAGATTTTTTAAAAATCACCTGCAAAACATATGAGGTTCCAAACTGGATATAATTTGGCATAACAGACACATGAGTGAAGAATTCACTAGATGTTTGATGGTATAACTATTATATATATGGGCCTGAATAGATATCATTTAGTTCAGATTTGTGTTGAAATTTGTTTTACAAATTTTTAAAGGTAGCATTGTGGGACATCTACTTTTCCTTGGCAGAGAGAAGAGTGTGAGGTTATGTGATTATATTCAAGGCCCTGAGAACCTCCATGCACACTGAGTTTGTTTCCTCAATTAGTTCCTTAAAAAAAAAAAAAAAAACTAGACCTTTTAACTTCTTGCACTAAAATCTTTCCAATAAGCAGAGAAAAGAAAATCCTTGCTTTTAACATATAAAGAAGTAATTTGTGTGACAATATTTTTACAAAGAATAAATGGGACAGAGATTTATTAAATATTATTGAAAGTAAGATATTATTAATTTGAATTTGTTCTAATTTGCTAAGTATAATCTTCACAGACTTTTTAAGAAAATAATATAAAATATATATTGGAAAATATACAACAGGAAATTTTAAAATTACACTAGAAATTATTGATTTAACACAATAGAGGCCTGAAATCAAGAAATAGACCAACTAAAAATGACATAAGACCTATAGAAAATAAATTGCAAGAAGGAAAACAGAAGTCATCTATTTAAATTAAATTTAAATAGTGAAACAACTCAATTGAAAGGCAGAAGTTGGAAAAATACATGAAAAAGGAAACATGATACAAATATACACCAGTCTACAACAGACACACTTAAGATTTGAAGACACAAATCGGGTGAAGATAAAGAACGGTGAAACATAAGCCCTCTGCTGTGAATTGAAAGTGTCACTGCAAGTGATGAAGTCTTATCCCTTATGCCTGTCAGTGTAACCTTGTTTGGGGAAATAGGGTTATTCTTTTAAGATAATATCAGAGTAAGGTAGGTTCTGATCCTAATAACTTCTGACGGAAGTGTTATAAAAGGAGAGAACAGACAGGGAAATGTAGAGAGTCACACAGGCAGCAGAGACACCATGTGAAGATAGAGGCCAATGAACCTACATGTATCCAAGGACTGTCAAAAAAAGCCAGGGGCTACAAGAAGCCAGAAGAGAGAGGAGGATATTCCCCCAGAACAAAAAGAGAAAGATAATAGCCCTGCCAGTACCCTAAATTTGGACCTCTAACCTCCAAAATTGTGAGAGAATATATTAATGTGTTATGGAAGCCCTAGGAAACTAAGACACCAAGCGAGCAGTATCAAAAGAAAGCTGAATTAGCTATACTAATATCTGACATATTAGACTTTGAGTAAAAAAAGTTACCAGACAAAAAGAACATTTAAAAATTATAAAAGTGTTAATCCATTGGGAAGATCAAGTAATTAGGAAAATATACATTGGAGTGGAAGCCAAGATGGAAGAGTAGTCAGATGCACTAAGCCAACCCGCTGCAACAAAGACATGACAAAACAAGTAAAACATATACAGACATCAATCCTGGATCCCTGAACCTTAAATGAAGGGTTAAAGTATTAGATGGAAGTTACTGAGAACAAGAAACTGATATAAAACGGAGCAGGAATAGAGATACAGAGTGGAGATTCTCTTGCCAAACGGCATGACTCAGTGTGGCCATCTTGGAATAAAACCAACAACCCCGCATACAGAAAGGCACCTCCACAGGATTCCCAATAAGAGATAGAGGCACAACACAGGCATACCCAGGGCTAAGTAAGATCACATTGCTGCCTGCAACTCAAGGAGGAGACCAAAATCTTTCCAGTGGAAACTACAGGGGAGCAATCCTACACTCCCCACCCCTCTGGGGAACAGCAGCTATAACCACCCCATCCTGGCAACCCCAAATGCCAGGAACCACAGTACCAACCCACCCTGTTGCCCTCCTCCATTTGGCATCCTCTGCCCCTGCCTTTGCCCCCCACCTCTTCCACCTTCTGGCTGTGGCCCCAGTGGGACCTGGCCCAAACCACTGGCCCTTTCCTGTAGGCTCCAGATGACTCCTGCCACCCACTGTGGCCCCAAGGGGACTAGACATGAACCTCAGGCCCTTCCGTGCCAGCTCCAGACATCTACTGCCACCTCCAGACATCTACTGCCACCAGCCTCACCCCAGAGGGTACACAAGAAGGATTCCAGACTCTTCCTCACTGGCTCTGGGCCCCTTGTGCTGTCCACCACGGCCCCAAGGAGACCCGGTTAGGAGCCCAGGCCCCTCCCTGCCTGCAACAGAAACCACAACACCACCCATCTGGTGAAAGAGATAAAGGAAAATGCAGACAAAACTAACCAATATATAGCCAAAGTCAAAGAAAACACAGACAAATCAATAAGAGAGTTCAGAAAAAATAATACAGAATAAAATTTCAAAATTAATAATTAGAAATCTTACAAAAACAGCAATTACAAATCAAAATGATAATCAACAAGATTTCAGAAATGACAGTATCATAAAAGGTTTGAGGAGCAGGTTTGAAACAATGGAAGACAGGATCAGAGAAACTGAAAACAAATCTTTGGATGCCAATTTGAGAAAAGTCAGAGAAAAGAATGAAGAAAAATGAAGAAACCGTGAGAACGATGTGGGATACAATCAAGAGCAAAATTTTGTGAGTGATTGGAATTCCAGAATAGGGGGAGAAAATGGAAAACACAGAAGATCATTCAAGATTTGCTGACCGAAAACTTTCTTAGTATGAAAGATGAAATCTAACTATCTGAGAAGTTCAACAAACCCCATATAGGATTGTTGTTGTTTGGTGCTGATGAGTCAGTTCTGACTCATAGTGAGCCTATGTACCACAGAAAAAAAACACTGCCTAGTCCTGTACCATCCTTATAATCATTGTTATGCTTGAGGCCCTTGTTGCAGCCACTGTGGCAATAGATCTCATTAAGAGTCTTCCTCTTTTCCACTGACCCTGTACTTTACCAAGCATGATGTCCTCCAGGGACTGATCCCTTCTGACAACATGTCCAAAATATGTAAAATGCAGTCTTGACATCGTTGCTTCTAAGGAGCATTCTGGTTGTACTTCTTCCAAGACAAATTTGTTCATTGTTTTGACAGTCCATGGTATATTCAATATTCTTTGCCAACACAATTCAAAGGCATCAATTCTGTTTCACTCTTCTAATTCGCTGTCCAGCTTTCAAACACATAAGAAGTGGCTGAAAATACCATGGCTTAGGTCAGGTGCACCTTAGTCTTCAAGGTGACATCTTTGCTTTTCAACACTTTAAAGAGGTCATTTGCAGCAGATCTGCCCAATGCAATGCAGCTTTTGATTCTTTGACTACTGTTTCCATGGGTGTTGATTGTGTATCCAAGTAAAATGAAATCCTTGACAACTTCAACCCTTTTTTCATATTTCAGAGTGTGGTTTATTGGTCCAGTTGCAAGGATTTTCTGTCTCCTTTATTTTGAGGTGTAATCCATCTTGAAGGTCTTTGATCTTCATCAGTAAGTTCTTCAGTTCCTCTTTACTTTCAGCAAGCAAGGTTGTGTCATCTGCGTAATGCAGGGTGTTAAGGAGTCATCTTCTAATCGTGATGCCCCGTTCTTCTTCATATAGTCCAGCTTCTCAGCATACAGATTGAAAAGGTATGGTGAAAGGATGCAAACCTGACGCACACCTTTCCTGACTTTAAACCATTCACTATCCCCTTGTTCTGTCCAAACAACTGTCTCTTGATCTATGCACAGGTTCCTCATGAGCACGCTTAAGTGTTCTGGAATTCCTATTCTTCATGATGTTATCCATAATTTTTTATGATCCACACAGTTGAATGCCTTCTCATAGTCCATAAAACACAGGTAAACGTCTTTCTGATATTCTTTGGTTTCAGCCAGGATCCATCTGACATCAGCAATGATATCCCTGGTTCCATGTCCTCTTCTGAATCTGGCCTGAATTTCTGGCAGTTCTGTGTCAATATATTGCTTCAGCCACTTTTGAATGATTTTCAGCAAAATTTTGCTTACATGTGATATTAATGGTATTGTTTGATAATTTCCTCATTAGGTTAGATCCCCTTTCTTGGGAATAGGCATAAATATGGATCTCTTCCAGTCAGTTGGCCAGGAAACTCTCTTCCAAATTTCTTGGCATAGATGAGTGAGCACTTCCAGTGCTGCATCCATTTGCTGAAACATCTCAATTGATAGTCCGTCTATTCCTGAAGCCTTGTTTTTCCTCAGTGACTTCAGTACAGCTTGGATATCTTCCTTCAGTACCATCGGTTCCCGATCATTTGCTACCTCTTGAAATGGTTGCCCCCCGACTAATTCTTTTTGGTGTAATGACTCTGTGTATTCCTTCCATCTTCTTTTGATGCTTCCTGCATTGCTTAATATTTTCCCCATAGAATCCTTCACTACTGCAACACGAAGCTTGACTTTTTTCTTCAGTTCTTTCAGCTGGAGTAATGCTGAGCATGTCCATCCCTTTTAGCTTTCTATCTCCAGCTCTTTCTACAAGCCACCCTTTGAAGTCTTCTGTTCAGTTCTTTTACTTTGTCATTTCTTCCTTTTGCTTTAGCTGCTCGATGTTTGAGCGCAAGTTTCAGAGTCTCCTCTGACATCCATCTTGGTCTTTTCTTTCTTGCCTGTCTTTTCAATGACCTCTTGCTTTCTTCACATATGATATCCTTCATGTGATTCCACAACTCATCTGTCCTTTGGTCATTAGTGTTCATCGCATCAAATCTATTCTTCAGGTGGTCTGTAAATTCGGGTGGGATATACTCAAGGTCATATTTTGGCTCTTGTGGATTTGCTCTGATTTTCTTCAGTTTCAACTTGAACTTGCTTAAGAGCAATTGATGGTCCGTTCCAGACTCAGCCCCTGGCCTTGTTCTGACTGATGATATCAAGCTTTTTCATCATCTTTTTCCACAGATGTAGTCAATTTGATTCCTGTGTATTCCATCTGGTGAAGTCCATGTGTATAGTCACTGTTCATGTTGGTAAATATCCTCTTTGTTTACTATCCTTTTTGTTAGGCAGAGATAAATCTACTGTGGTGTATTCAAGAGAGAATCAGAAAATCTGTTTAAAAAATACTGTTATTGATTCTGTGTAAATAGCTTAATTACTAGGCTGTTAGGATGAACACATTTGAAGAGACGTCAGAAAAATATCTCTGTAAAAGGCCCCTGTGTGCTGATTAGAAAGAGAAAGAGATCCAACTAGGCTTACATTTGTTATTAAATGTTCCTGGATTTTAATGTGAGCAAGGTCTCCAATGACATTGAGAAAGCAAAGAAAAATTATGGGTTTGGAAGATACAAGTATTTTATTGCAAAATTCATTCCTATTACCTTTTAGGTTAATGATACAGAAGAAACAATTCACAATGTGTCTGTAAACAAAACTCTTGTGGAATTCATAGACAGTAATTATTTTTAGTATTCTATTGTTTTGTGTACAAAGAATTAGTACAGAATCCATTACATCGTGAGTGCTAGACCATAGTGTTAAACCAATTAATTTCAGAATTACAGCAAAAGAAAACGTTCATGTGGATCATGATAAAGTTTCAATGAACATATCTGAAAGAGCATTTGCATTTGTCTAATAGAATAGCTCCGTGAACAAAAATTCACAATAATTTTCATTAAAAATTCCACTGGCACACATTTATGCATTAATAAAGGCTTGGGTACATTATTGGTGCCCTGATGGCACAGTGGTTAAGAACTCAGCTGCTACCCAAAAGGTCAGTGGTTCAAATCCACCAACTGCTCCTAGGAAGCCACATGAGGCAGTTCTACTGACACGATTCGGCTCAATTTGGTTTGATTTGGCTCTATTCGGCTCGATTTGGCTGTATTTGGTCCTATTTGGTGCTATTCAGCTCTATTCAACTCTTTTCTACTCTATTCATCTCTGTTCGACTCCATTTGACTCGATTCCACACCATTCTACTCCATTCTACACTATACTATCCTGCAGAACCCTACCCTACCCTTCCCTATCCTAATCTAGTCTGTTCTTTTCTATTCTGTTCTATTCTATTCTCGTTTTCTATTTTCTCTATTCCATCCTATGCTACTCTACCATACCCTACACTAAACTGACCTATGCTGTTCTATTCTATTTCTTCTATTTCCTCTGTTCCACCGTATGCTACCCTACCCTATGCTACCCCACTGTACCGTACCCTACTACTTAGGGGTACTCAATAAGGGTACTAATTAGGGTAGTAGCTTGGGCGAGGGGACTACTTAAGGCAAGGGTACTAGTTCAGGCTACTAGTTAAGTTAAGGCCAGGGTACTACCTAAGAGTACTAGTTACATAAGTGTATTATTTAAGGGTACTAGTTAAGGCCAGGATACTACTTCAGGGTACTAGTTCAGGCATGGGTACTTGTTGAGGGTACTGGTTAAGGCAGGGGTACTAGTTGACATTACTAGTTAAGAGTACTAGTTAATGCTAGGGAACTAGTTAAGGCAAGGGTACTAGTTAAGACTACTAGTTAAGGCGAGGGTACTAGTTAAGATTACTGGTTAAAGCAAGGTACCAGTTAAGACTACTATTTAAGGCAAGGGTACTAGTTAAGACTACTAGTTAAGGCAAGGGTACTAATTCATTCTACTAGTTAAGGTAAGGGTACTCGTTTGGATTACTGATTTAGGGTACTTGTCAAAGCAATGGTACTACTCAAGGCTAGTTGTCTAGGCTAGTGATTTATGCCACTAGTCTAGCTGACTGGCCCAGCTTACTAGTCTAGGCTACTACTCTAGCCTTGTGTACTCTACTGTAGTCTACTTTCGTCTACCCTATCATAAACTACCCTACCCTAACCTATTCTATTCCAATTGATTCGATTCAAAGCATTTTGATGTGATTGGTCGCGATTATGCTTGAATCGGCTCGATTCAGCAACATCAGCTCGATTCAGCTCGATTTGGTTCGAATTGCTTCGATTCTGCTCGTTTCAACTCGATTTGGCTCGGTTCAGCCTTATTCAGCCCTATTTGGCTCGATTCGACTCTTTTCTACTCTGTCTCTTTTTGACTCCATTCTACACTATTCTACTCTATTCTGTTCTACCCTACTCTAGTCTAATCTATGCTAATCGATTCGATTGGACACGATTCAAAGCAATTCAACGCGATTCATCTCGTTTTGTTTCCATTTGGCTCGATTCGGCTAGAATTGGCTCTATTCGGCTATATCCTGCACTATTTGACTCTATTCTTCTCAATTCTACTCTACTCTTCTCTACTTTGCTCTTTTTACCCTACTGTACTATATTCTATTCTTTCAATTCTGTACTGTTCTGTTCTATTCTAGTCTACCCTCCCTGCCCCTAGCCTACCCTTCTCTAGTCTATTTGATTAGATTCGATTTGACACATTTCCACGCGATTCAACGCGATTAGGCTTGAATCAGCTCGATTCGGTTCGAATCGGCTCCATTCGGCTCGATTTGGCTTGAATTGCATCGATTCTACTGGATTCTGCTCGATAAGGCCAAATTTGACACTATTCTGCTCTATTCGACTCTTTTCTACCCTATTCATCTCCATCTGTCTCTACTGGACTCCATTCAACTCCATTCCACACCATTCTACACTGTTCTCTATTCTATTCTACCCTTCCCTATCCTAATCTATTCTAATCCATTCGATTTGATTTGAGCCAGTTAGAAGCGATTCGATGCAATTCGTCTTCTTTTGTCTCCATTCGGCTCAATTTGGCTATATTCTGCACTATTTGACTCTTTTCTACTCTATTCTATTCTGTTGTATTCTTCTATTCTGTCTCTCCTATGCTGTTGTACTCTCTTCTATTCTACCCTACCCAAACCTACTGCACCCCACCCAAATCTACCCTGCTTTAATCTATTTGATTCAATTCGATTCAATTCGACGTGATTTGAGAGGATTCGACTCGATTCGATGAGATCCGAAGGCATTTGAAGGGATTTGAACAGATTTGACGAGATTCCATGCGATTCAATGTGATTCAGTAGGATTCTATGAGATTTGATGCAATTCGAAGTTATTCGACCTGATAAAATGGGATTCGACACGAAATGAAGCAATCTGACCTTGTTTGATGCAAAACTATGTGACTTGACTCGATTTGACGTGATTCGATGTGATTAGACACTATTCGGTGACAGTCAGTGCGATTCTGCTTGATTCAGCTCAGTTAGGTGCGATTCAGCACTATGTGGCTCTTTTTGGCTGTATTCTGATCCCTTCAGCTCTATTCGTCTCTATTCGGCCTATTCAGCTCTATTTGACTCTACTCTTTTCCCCTCTATTCTATTCCTTCTGTTCTAATCTCTTCTATCTTACTCTACTCTGTTCTATTTTACCCTCCCAACACCTACTCTAATCTATACTTTTCGATTGGACTTGACCTATTTAACGCGATTCGACGTGATTAAGCTTGAATCGGCTCGATTCGCATGGATTTGGCTCTATTCGGCTCATTTAGGATCCATTCACCTTGTTTTGGCTTGAATCGCCTTGATTCTGCTCGATTCGGCCTTATTCAGCCCTATTCTGCTCTATTCGATTCTTTTCTACTCTATTCGTCTCTATTCGACTCCATTCTATTCCATTCCACACCATTCTACACTATTCTCTTCTACCCATCCCTACCCCAATCTATTCTAATTGATTCAATTTCATTTGACCCGATTTGAAGGGATTCAATGCGATTCGTCTTGTTTTGTCTCCATTCGGCTCAATTCGGCTAAGTTCTGCACTATTTGACTCTTTTCTACTCTATTCTATTCTGTTGTATTCTTTCTTTCTGTTCTGTTCAGTTCTCTCCTATTCTGTTGTACTCTATTCTATTCAACTCTACCCAACCCTACTGCACCCCACCCAAACCTACCCTACTTTAATCTATTTGGTTCAGTTCGACGCGATTTGAGAGGATTCGATGGGATTTGACGAGGTCCGAAGCATTCCACGGGATTCAAAAAGATTTGACGAGATTCCATGTGATTCGACGTGATTCAGCAGAATTCTATGAGATTTGACGCAATTCGAATTTATGTCACATGATACAACGCGATTTGCAGTGATTCGATGACATTTGATGCAATTCGACACGATGTGAAGTGATTCGACACGGTTTGACACAAAATGATGTGATTCGACGCTATTCCGTGACAGTCGGTGCGATTCTGCTTGATTCAGCTCAATTAGGTGCGATTCGGCACTATACGGCTCTTTTCGGCTCTATTCAGCTCCATTCAGCTCTATTTTCTCTATTTGTCTCTATTCGGCCTATTCGGCTCTATTCGACTCTATTCGAGTCTATTCAACCCTACTCTTTTCCACTCTTTCTATTCTGTTCTAATCTCTTCTCTTCTACTCTACTCTATTCTATTCTACCCTCCCCTTCCCTCCCCTTCTCTAATCTATACGTTTCGATTGGATTCGACGTGATTAAGCTTGAATCAGCTCGATTCAAATCGATTTGGCTCTATTCGGCTCAATTAGGCTCCATTCGGCTCAGTTAGGCTCCTTTCAGCTCGTTTTGGCTTAAATTGCTTCAATTCTGCTCGATTTGGCCTTTTCCGGCCCTATTCTGCTTTATTCGACTCTTTTCTACTCTATTAATGTCTATTTGACTCCATTCTACTCCATTCTATTCATTCTACACCATTCTACACTATTCTGCTCTACCCTGCCCTACACCACTCTAATTTACTCTAATCGAGTCAACTTGATTCCTCTCATTTCTTCTCCATTCGGCTCTGTTCGACTCTATTATACTCTAGTCTACTCTATTGTACTCTAGTTTACTCTTTATTCTATTGTAATATTTCTATTCTGTTCTGTTCTATTCTACTCTACCCTATTCTACACAACTCTAATCTATTCTAATCCATTTGATTGGATTTGAATCAACCCATTCTGTAGCGATTCTGCTCGATTTTGCTCTAATCAAATCTCTTCTACTCTACTCTATTCCCTTCTACTCTACTCTAGCCTACTCTTTGCTGTATTCATTGTGTATTCTATTCTGCTCTGTTCTATTCTATTCTACTCTATTGTACCCTACCGTACCCTACCCTATCCGAACCTCCCCTACTCTAATCTATTCAATTCAGTTCGATGAATTTTGACGTGATTTGGGTCGAATCAGTTCCATTCATGTCCATTTGGCTCCATTTGTCTCGAACAGTGTCGATTCGGCTTGATTAGGCTCGATTCGGCTCCATTAGGCTCGATTCGCTGGATTCGGCTCGATTTGGCTCAATTCAGCTCGATTCGACCCTCCTTGGCCCTATTCAGCACTATTCGGCTCTATTCAGCTCTTTTCTACTTTATTTGACTCCATTCGCTTCCATTGCTCATGATTCTACTCCATTCTACTCTACCCTACTCTAATTTACTGTAATTGATTCAATGGAATTCAACATGATTTGTCTCGTTTCATCTCCATTTGGCTGAATTCGACTGTATTCAACTCTGTTCTACTCTACACTATTCTGCTCTGCTCTACCCTTTTCTACTCTATTCTATTGCACTCTTTGTATTCTCTTCTACTGTGTTCAATTTTATTTTACTCTATTCTGTCCTACCCTACTCTAATCTATTCTACTGGATTCGATTCCATGCATTTCGATGCGATTCGGCTCAAATCGGCTCCATTGCACTCCATTCATCCCCCTTCAGCTCAAACCGGTCCGATTCAGCTCTAATCGGCTCCATTCGGCTCTAGTCAGCTCTATTCAGCTCTAATAGGCTCTATTCAACTCTATTCGGCTCTATTAGATTCTACTGAACTCTATTATCTCTTTTCGACTGCAATACACCATTCTGCTCCATCCTTCTCTATTCAATTGTATTGTACTCTAATCTACTCTAGCCTATTCTAATCGATTTGATGTGATTTGACTTGAATCGATGGGGTTCAATGCAATTCGATGGGATCTGACGCGATATGGCACGATTTCGTAGGCTTTGGTGTGATTCATCTTGATTTCTATCATTTCGGCTCTTTTTCGCTGTATTTGGCTCTATTCGGCAATATTCAACTCTATTCTACTCTACTCTTCTATACTCTACAGCACTTGACCCTATTCTATTCTTTCAGTTCTGTTCTGTTCTGCTGAATTCTATTCTACCCTACCGTACACTAACCTTACCTGCCCTACACTAATCTGTTTGATTCGATTTGACACACTTTAATGTGATTTGACAAGATTTGTCTCGATTTACCTCGAATTTGGTCAATTCGGCTGCATTCAGCTCTGTTTGGCTCTATTCAACTCTATTTGACTCTTCTCTACTGTACTTGTCTCTACTTAATTCTATTCTATTCTTTCTATTGTGTTCTGTTCTGTTCTGTTCTGTTCTATTCTAACCCCTCCTACCCTACACTCCTGTACTCTAATCTATTTGATTCGATGCAATGCATTTTCACCCCGATTCCATGTGATTAGGCTTGAATCGGCTTGATTTAGCTCTATTTTTCTTGAATCAGGTCAATTCGGCTAGATTCTGCTCAGTTCAGCATAATTAGTCTCGATCCAAACTTATTCGGCCCTGTTCAGCTCTATTCAACTCTTTTCTACTTTATTCATCTCTATTTGGCTCCATTCGACTCCATTCCACACCATTCTACCCTGTTCTACTCCATTCTACACTATTCTATTCTGTTCTACCCTACCCTACTCTAATCTATTCTAATCCATTCGATTCATCACGATTTGCCTCTTTTCCTCTCCATTCGACTCAATTCAGCTCGAATTGGATCTATTCATCTATGTTCTGCACTACTCAACTCTGACTATTCTACTCAACTCTACTCCATTCTACTCTTTGTATTCTCTTCTATTCTACTCTATTCTATTCTTCTGTGCACTACCCTACCGAATCCCAGCCTAACCTACACTACTTTTATCTGTTCATTTTATTCAATTCCATTCAATTCGACCCCATTTGACACAATTTGACGGAATTTGGTGAGATTCCATGAGATTCGACGGGTTTTGGTGGGATTGGATGGAATTCAATGAGATTCGATGCAATAGGATGCGATTAGGTGCGATTTGGCTTGATTTAGCTCGGCTCATTTTGTTTGTCTCTATTTGGCTTGTTCCAGCTCCATTCGCCTACATTCAGCTCAAATCTGGTCGATTTGACTCCATTTGGCCCGATTCGGTCTTATTTGGCCGTATTCGGCGCTATTCGGCTCTCCAGTTCTTTTCTACTCTATTCATCTCTGTTCCCCTCCATATGAATCCATTCCACACCATTCTATCCTATTCTATTCTACAGAACTCTAAACCACCCTACTCTATACTAATCTAGTCTGTTCTTTTCTATTCTGTTGTATTCTATTCTCGTTTTCTATTTTCTCTATTCCATCCTATGCTACTCTACCATACCCTACACTAAACTAACCTATGCTGAACCTATGCTGTTCTATTCTATTTTATTCTATTATCTCTGTTCCACCATATGGTACCCTACCCTATGCTCCCCCACAGTACCATACCCTACTACTACATAGGGGTACTCAATTAGGGTACTAATTAATGATACTAGGTTGGGCAAGGGCACTACTTAAGGCAAGGGTACTAGTTCAGGCTATTGTACTAGATAAGATTACTAGTTAAGGCAAGTGTACTAGTTAAGACTACTAGTTAAGGCAAGTGTACTAGTTAAAGGTACTAGTAAGGCAAGGGTACTGGTTAACACAACTAGTTAAGGAAGGGTACTAGTTAAGGTCAGGGTACTACTTGAGGCTACTGGTTAAGGCAAGGCTACCAGTTAAGGGTACTAGTTCATGCAATGCTACTAGTTAAGGTACTAGTTAAGGCAAGGGTACTAGTTCAGATTACTTATTTAGGGTACTTGTCAAGGCAAGGGTACTGATCAAGGCTAGCTGTCTAGGCTACTGATCTATGCCACTACTCTAGCTGACTAGTCCAGCTGACTAGTCTAGGCTACTACTATAGCCTTCTCTTGTCTACTCTGCTGCAGTCTACTTTTGTCTACCCTAGTCTACCCTATCATAAACTACCCTACCCTAACCTGTTCTAATCTATTCGATTTGATTCAATGCAAAGCATTTCGATGCGATTGGACTCGATTATGCTAGAATCGGCTCGATATGGCTCGATTCGGCACCATAAGCTCGATTCAGCTTGATTTGGCTCAAATCGCTTCGATTCAGCTCTTTTTGACTGGATTTGACTCGGTTCAGCCTTATTCGGCCCTATTTGGCTCGATTCGACTCTTTTCTACTCTATTTGTCTCTATGCGACTCCATTTGACTCCATTTTACTCCAGTCTACTCTATTCTGTTCTACCCTACCCAACCCTACTCTAATCTATTCTAATGGATTCCATTCGACGTGATTCGAAGCAATTAGACGCGATTCATCTCGTTTTGTTTCCATTTGGCTCGATTCGGCTAGAATTACCTCTATTCAGCTATATCCTGTACTATTTGACTCTATTCGATTCTATTCTACTCTGTTCTCTCCTTTGCTCTACCCTACTGTCCTATATTCTGTTCTTTCTAGTCTGTATTGTTCTATTCTATTCTGCCCTCCCCGCCCCTCCCCTCCCCTTCTCTAATCTATTTGATTTGATTTGATTCGACGCATTTCCACGAGATTCGACGCCATTAGGCTTAAATCAGATTGATTCGCTTCAAATCGGCTCGATTTGGCTCCATTTCACTCCATTCAGCTTAATTTGGCTCAAATCACATTGATTCTCCTGGATTCTGCTCGATTAGGCCTTCTTTGGCCCTATTCGGCCCTATTCTGATCTATTCGACTCTTTTCTACTTTATTCGCCTCTATCCGTCTCTATTTGACTGCATTCTAATCCATTTCACACCATTCTACACTATTCTCCTCTATTCTATTCTGTATTGTTCTGTTTTATTCTACCCCTCCTTAACCTAATCTATTCTAATTGAGTTGATTTGATTTGACCCGATTCGAGGCGATTCAAAGCGATTCCTCTTGTTTTGTCTCCATTCGGCTCAATTCGGCTAGGTTCTGCACTATTTGACTCTTTTCTACTCTACTCTATTCTATTCTGTTGTATTCTTTCTATTCTGTTCTGTTCTCTCCTATTCTGTCGTACTCTATTCTATTCTACCCTACCCAACCCTACTACACCCCACCCAAACCTACCCTACTTTAATCTATTTGATTCAATTCGATTCATTTCAACGCGATTTGACAGGATTCGAAGGGATTTGACGAGGTCTGAAGGCATTCGACAGGATTCAAAGAGATTTGATGAGATTCCATGCGATTCGACGTGATTCAGCAGAATTCTATGAGATTTCAAGCAATTCGAAGTTATTCCACGTGATACGAAGCGATTCGCCGTGATTCGACGACATTCGATGCAATTCAACGCTGTATGAAGCGATTCGACATGGTTTGACACAGAACGATGTGATTCGACATTATTCAGGGACGGTCGGTGCGATTCTGCTTGATTCAGCTCGATTAGGTGCGATTCAGCACTATACGGCTCTTTTCGGCTCTATTCAGCTACATTCAGCTCTATTTCCTCTATTCGTCTCTATTCAGCCTATTCAGCTCTATTTGACTCTATTCGAGTCTATTCGACCCTAATCTTTTCCACTCTATTCTATTTTATTCCTTCTATTCTGTTCTAATCTCTTCTATTCTACTCTATTCTATTCTAACCTTCCCTCCCCTTCTCTAATCTATACGTTTCAATTGGATTTGATGCATTGAATGCGATTCGACGTGATTAAGCTCAAATCGGCTCAATTCGAATCGATTTGGTTCTATTCAGCTCAGTTAGGCTCCATTCAGCTCAATTAGGCTCCACTTGGCTCGTTTTGGCTTGAATTGCTTTAATTCTGCTCGATTCGGCCTTTTTCGGCCCTATTCTGCTCTAATCGACTCTTTTCTACTCTATTCGTCTCTATTTGACTCCATTCTATTCATTCCACACCATTCTACACTATTCTGCTCTACCCTACCGTACACCACTCTAATTTACTCTAATCTATTCGACGCGATTCCTCTCATTTCGTCTGCATTCGGCTGTATTCAACTCTATTATACTCCAGTCTACTCTATTGTACTCTAGTCTACTCTTCTCTATTCTATTGTGTTGTTTCTATTCTGTTCTGTTCTATTCTACTCTATTCTACCCTACCCTATGCTACACAACTCTAATCTATTCTAATCCATTTGATTGGATTTGATTCAACACATTTCGACATGATTCGGCTCAATTTGGCTCTGTTCAAATCTCTTCTACTCTATTCCCCTCTACTCTACTCTAGCCTACTCTCTTCTGTATTCGTTCTGTATTGTTCTATTCTGTTCTGTTCTATTCTATTCTGTTTTATTCTATTCTACTCTACTCTATTCTACCCTACTCTACCCTACCATACCCGAACCTCCCCTACTCTCATCTATTCAATTCGATTCGATGAATTTTGACGCGATTCGGTTCAAATCAGTTCCATTCGTGTCCATTCAGCTCCGTATGGCTCAAAGAGTGTCGATTTGGCTTGATTAGGCTCGATTCGGCTCCATTAGGCTCAATTCACTGAATTCGGCTCCATTTGGCTCAACTCAGGTCGATTCGGCCCTCCTCGGCCCTATTCAGCACTATTCGGCTCTATTCAGCTCTTTTCTACTCTATTCAACTCCATTCGCTTCCATTGCACATGATTCTACTCCATTCTACTCTACCCTACTCTAATTTACTGTAATTGATTCGATGGGCTTCAACATGGTTTGTCTCATTTTGTCTCCATTTGGCTCGATTCGACTCTGTTCTACTCTACACTATTCTGCTCTGCTCTACCCTTTTCTACTCTATTCTATTGTATTCTTTCAATTCTCTTCTACTGTGTTCAATTCTATTTTACTCTTTTCTATCCTACCCTACTCTAATCTATTCTACTGGATTCGATTCCATGCATTTCGATGCGATTCAGCTCAAATCGGCTCCATTGCACTCCATTCATCCCCCTTCAGCTCAAACCGGTCCGATTCAGCTCTAATCGGCTCCATTCGGCTCTAGTCAGCTCTATTCAGCTCTAATAGGCTCTGTTCAGCTCTATTCGGCTCTATTAGACTCTACTTAACTCTATTACCTCTTTTCAACTCCATTAGACTCCATTAACTCCATTCTATACCATTCTATTCCATCCTTCTCTATTCTATTGTATTGTACTCTAATCTACTCTAGTCTATTCCAATCGATTGGATGTGATTTGACTTGAATCGATGGGATTCAATGTAATTCGATGGGATCCGACGTGATACGGCACGATTCCGCAGGATTCGGCGCGATTCATCTTGATTTCTATCACTTCGGCTCTTTTTGGCTTTATTTGGCTGTATTTGGCTCTATTCGGCACTATTCAACTCTATTCTACCCTACTCTTCTGTACTCTACAGTACTTGACCCTATTCTATTCTTTCAGTCCTGTTCTGTTCTATCCTGTTCTGTTCTACTGCATTCTATTCTACCCTACCCTACCCTAACTTACCCTGCTGTAATCTGTTCTATTCTATTCGACACACTTGAACGGGATTCTACCTGACTTGGGTCCTATCGGCTCGATTCAGCTCCTTTCTACACCATTAAACTTGATTTGGTTCTACTCGGCTCTTTTCCGGTCTGTTCGGCTTTTTGGCAGTATTTGACTCTATTTGACTCTATTCTTTCTATTCTGTTCTATTCTACTCTATTTTATTCTACCCTACTGTACCCTAACCTTACCTGCCCTACACTAAACTATTTGATTCTATTCGACTCATTTCAACGAGACTCGACATGATTCTTCTTGATTCACCTCGAATTTGGTCGATTCAGCTGCATTCAGCTCTGTTAGGCTCTATTCAACTCTATTTGACTCTATTCTACTGTATTCGTCTCTACTTAATTCTACTCCATTCTATCCATTGTGTTCTGTTCTGTTCTGTCCTATTCTAACCCCTCCTACCCTACCCTCCTCTACTCTAATCTATTTGATTTGATTCAATGCATTTCAAAGTGATTCCATGTGATTAAGCTTGAATCGGCTTGACTTAGCTCTATTTGGCTTGAATCAGGTCAATTCGGCTCGATTCTGCTCAGTTCAGCATAATTAGGCTCGATCGAACCTTATTCGGCCCTGTTGGGCTCTATTCAACTCTTTTCTACTTTATTCGTCTCTATTTGGTTCCATTCAACTCCATTCCACACCATTCTACTCTGTTCTACTCCATTCTACACTATTCTACTCTGTTCTACCCTACCCTACTCTAATCTATTCTAATCCATTTGATTCATCACGATTTGCCTCTTTTCCTCTCCATTCGACTCAATTCAGCTCGAATTGGATCTATTCATCTATATTCAGCACTATTCGACTCTCACTATTGTACTCAACTCTACTTCATTCTACTTTTTGTATTCTCTTCTGTTCTACTCTATGCTACTCTATTCTATTCTTCTGTGCCCTACCCTACCGAATCCCAGCCTATCCTACACTACTCTAATCTGTTCAGTTTAATTTGATTCCATTCAATTCGCCCCCATTTGACACAATTGGACTGGATTCAGTGAGATTCCACTTGGACTGGATTCAGTGAGATTCCACTAGATTCGACAGGTTTTGGTGGGGTTTGATGGAATTTGACGAGATTCGATGTGGTAGGATGCATTTAGGTGCGATTTGGCTCGATTTAGCTCGGGTCATTTTGTTTGTCTCTATTTGACTCTTTTTAGCTCCATTTGGCTCCACTGAGCTCGAATCTGGTGGATTCGACTCGATTCGGCTCGATTTGGCTTGATTCAGCTCTATTCGGCCCTATTTGACCCTATTCAGTGCTATTCGGCTCTATTCAACTCTTTTCTACTTTATTCATCTCTATTCAACTCCATTAGACTCCATTCCATTCCATTCTATTCTACAGGGGTACTCAATAAGGGTGCTAATTAAGGGTAGTAGTTCGGGTAAGGGTACTACTTAAGGCAAGGGTACTAGTTCAGGCTACCAGTTAAGCCCACTGTAGTAGTTATGGGTACTAGTTAAGGCAAGGGTACTAGTTAAGTGTGCTAGTTAAGGCAAGGGCAGTATTTAAGGTTACTAGTTCAGGCAACAGTACTAGTTAAGGCTACTAGTTAATTCAAGGGTACTAGTGAAGACTACTGGTTAAGGTAAGGGTACTAGTTAAGGTCAGGTTTGTAGGTAAGGATACTAGTTAAGGGTACCAGTAGGGCAAGGGTACTAGTTAAGGCTACTAGTTAAGGCAAGGGTACTAGTTCAGGGTACTAGTAGGCAAGAGTACTAGTTAAGACTACTTGTTTAGGCAAGGGTACCTGTTCATATGACTAATTTAGGGTACTTGTCAAGGCAAGGATACTATTCAAGGCTAGTTGTCTAGGCTACTGATCTATGCCACTAGTCTAGCTGACTAGTCCAGCTGACTAGTCTAGGATACTACTCTAGCCTTCTCTTGTCTACTCTACAGTAGTCCACTTTCGTCTACCCTAGTCTACCATATCATAATCTACCCTATCCTAACCTATTCTAATCGATTTGATTCAATTCAAAGCATTTCGATGCGATTAGACGCGATTATTCTTGAATTGGCTCGATTCGGCACCATCAGCTCGATTCAGCTCAAATCACTTCGCTTCAGTTCGTTTCGACTCGATTCGGCTCAATTCAGCCTTATTAGGCCCTATTCGGCTTAACTCGACTCTTTTCTATTTGTCTCTATTTGGCTCCATTTGAATCCATTCTACTCTATTCTGTTCTACCCTACCCTGCTCTAATCTATTCTAATGGATTTGATTCGACACGATTCAAAGCATTTCGACGCGATTCATCTCGTTTTGTTTCCATTTGGCTCGATTCGGCTAGAATTGGCTCTATTCAGCTATGTCCTGCACTATTTGACTCTATTCGACTCAATCCTACTCTACTCTTCTCTACTTTACTCCTCTGCTCTACCTTACTGTACTATATTCTATTCTTTCTGTTCTGTACTGTTCTGTTCTATTCTATTCTACCCTCCCTGTCCCCTACCCTACCCTTATCTCATCTATGATTCGATTCGACGCATTTCCAAGCGATTCGACGCCATTAGGCTTGAATCAGCTTGATTCAGTTTGAATCGGCTCGATTTGGCTCCATTTCACTCCATTTGGCTCGATTTGGCTTGAATTGCATCGATTCTGCTGGTTTCTGCTTGATTAGGCCTTCTTTGGCCCTATTTGGCCCTATTCTGCTCTGTTCGACTCTTTTCTACTCCATTCGTCTCTATCCATCTCTATTTGACTCCATTCTATTCCATTCTACATCATTCTACACTATTCTCCTCTATTTTATTCTACCCTTCCCTACCCTAATCTATTCTAATTGATTCGATATGATTTGAAACGAATCGAAGCGATTCAATGCGTTTTGTCTCCATTAGGCTCAATTCAGCTATGTTCTGCAATATTTGCCTCTTTCTATATTCTGTTGTATTCTTTCTATTCTGTTCTGTTCTCTCCTATTCTGTTGTACTCTATTCTACCCTACCCAACCCTACTGCACCCCACCCAAACCTACCCTACTTTAATCTATTTGATTCAATTTGATTCAGTTCAACGAGATTTGACAGGATTCGATGGTATTTGATGAGATCCGAAGGCATTCGATGGGATTCAAAGAGTTTTAATGAGATTCCATGCGATTCAACTAGATTCAGCAGAATTCTATGAGATTTGACGCCATTCGAAGTTATTCGACGTGATACAACGCGATTCGCCTTGATTCGATGACATTCGACGCAATTTGACGCAATATGAAGCGATTCGACCCGGTTTGATGCAAAATGATATCATTGGATGTGACTCAACATGATTTGATGCGATTCGACGCTATTCGGCGACAGTCGGTGCGATTCTGCTTGATTCAGATCGATTAGGTGCGATTCGGCGCTATACGGCTCTTTTTCGGCTGTATTCAGCTCCATTCACCTCTATTCGTCTCTATTCGGCCTGTTAAGCTCTATTCGAACCTACTCTTTTCCAATCTATTCTATTCCTTCTAATCTCTTCTAATCTCTTCTATTCTATTCTACCCTCCCCTCCCCTACTCTAATCCATACGTTTCGATTGGATTTGACACATTTAACGTGATTCAACACGATTAAGCTTGAATCTGCTCAATTCAGACCTATTTGGATCTATTTGGCTCAATTAGGCTTCATTTGGCTCGTTTTGGCCTCAATTGCTTCGATTCTGCTCGATTTGGCCTTATTTGGCCCTATTCTGCTCTATTCCACTCTTCTACTCTATTCGTCTCTATTTGACTCCATTCTACTCCATTCCTTTCATTCCCCACCATTCTACACTATTCTGCTCTACCCTACCCTACACCTCTCTAATGTACTCTAATGGATTTGACGCGATTCCTCTCATTTCATCTCCATTCGGCTCTATATTTTTTTTCTATTATACTCTATTCTACTCCTCTCTATTCTATTGTATTGTTTCTATTCTGTTCTGTTCTATTCTACTCTGTTCTACCCTACCCTATACTACCCAACTCTAATCTATTCTAATCCATTTGATTGGATTTGACTCAACCCATTTTGACATGATTCGGCTTGATTCGGCTCTATTTGGCTCTGTTCAAATCTATTCTACTCTACTCTATTCCCCTCTACTCTACTCTAGCCTACTCTTTTCTGTATTCGTTCTGTATTGTTCTGTTCTATTCTGTTCTTGTCTATTCTATTCTGTTTTATTCTATGCTACTCTAGCCTATTCCACCCTACCCTATCATACCTGAACCTCCCCTACTTTAATCTACTCAATTCAATTCAACAAATTGTGACGCGATTTGGGTCGAATAGGTTCGATTTGTGTCCATTCAGTTCCATTTCGCTCTAATAGTGTCGATTCAGCTTGATTAGGCTCGACTCGGCTCTATTAGGATCGATTTGCTGGATTCGGCTCGACTTGGCTCAATTCAGCTCAATTCAGCTCTCTTTGGCCCTATTCGTC
This sequence comes from Loxodonta africana, assembly GCF_030014295.1. Classification (NCBI taxonomy): domain Eukaryota; kingdom Metazoa; phylum Chordata; class Mammalia; order Proboscidea; family Elephantidae; genus Loxodonta; species Loxodonta africana. The sequence goes on along the minus strand of NW_026974921.1, from coordinate 192,262 downwards.
TCTATTCGGCTCTTTCCTACTCTATTTGACCCCATTCAATTCCATTGCACACCATTCTACTCCATTCTTCACTATTCTACTCCACCCTACTCTACTGTAATTTATTTGATGGGATTCGACGCTATTTGTCTCGTTTCGTCTCTGTTTGGCTCAATTCGACTCTATTTGACTCTGTTCTACTCTACTCTACACTATTCTGCTCTGCTCTACCTTTTTCTACTCTATTCTATTGTATTCTTTCTATTCTCTTCCTCTATGTTCAATTCTATTCTACTCTTTTTTATCCTACCCTACTATAATCTATTCCACTGGTTTTGACTCCACGCACTTCGATGGGATTCGGCTCAAATTGGCTCCATTGCACTCCATTCATCCCCCTTCGGCTCAAATCAGTTCGATTCATCTCTAGTCGGCTCCATTCGGCTCTAGTCAGCTCTATTCAGCTCCAATATGCTCTGTTCAGCTCTATTCGGCTCTATTAGACTACTCAACTCTATTATCTCTTTTCAACTCCATTCCACACCATGCTTCTCCGTCCGACCCTATTCTTCTGTATTCTATTGTCTTGTACTCTACCCTTTTCTAGTCTATTCTAATCGATTGGATTTGATTTGACTTGAATCGATAGGATTCAATGCAATTCGACGGGATTTGACGCGATATGGCACGATTCCACAGGATTCAGTGCGATTCTTCTTGATTTCTATCGCTTTTGCTTTTTTTGGTTCTATTTGGCTGTATTTGGCTCTATTAGGCAATAGTCAACTCTATTCTATACTCTACACTACTTGACCCTATTCTATTCTTTGTTCTGTTCTATTCTATCCTGTTCTGTTCTACTGCATTCTATTCTACCCTACCCTACCCTAAGTTACCCTACTGTAATCTGTTCTATTCTATTCAACACACTTGAATGGGATTCAACCTGATTCAGGTCATATCAGCTCGATTCAGCTCCTTTTTGTGCCATTAAACTTGATTCGGTTCTATTTGGCCCTTTTCCTCTCTATTCGGCTCTTTTCAGCAGTATTCGACTCTATTTGACTCTAATCTAGTCTATTCTTCTCTATTCTTTCTGTTCTGTTCTATTCTACTCTATTCTATTCTACCCTACCCTACCCTAACCTTACCTGTTCTACACTCATATATTTGATTCGATTCGACACAGTTCAATGCAATTGGACACGATTCGTCTCAATTCACCTCGAATTTGGTTGATTCAGCTGCATTCAGCTCTGTAAGCCTTTTTCTGGTTCTATTCAATTCTGTTTGACTCTATCTTATTATGCTCGACTCTATTTAATTCTATTCTATTCTGTCTATTGTGCTTTGTTTTGTTCTATTCTAACCTGTCCTACCCTACCGTCCTCTACTCTATTCAATTAGATTCAATGCATTTTGACCAGGCCAGGGTAGTAGTTAAGGATACTAGTAAAGGCAAGGTTACTAGTTAAAGGTACTAGTAAGGCAAGGCTACTAGTTAAGCCTACTAGTCAAGGCAAGGCTACTAGTTAGTTCAAGGGTACTAGTTAAGTCAGCTAGTTAAGGCAGGAGTACTAGTTAAGGCTATTAGTTAAGGCGAGGGTACTAGTTAAGGCAAGTGTACTAGTTAAGACTACAGGTTAAGGCAAGAGTACTAGTTAAGGCTAGTTGTTAAGGCAAGGCTACTACTTAAGGGTACTAGTTAAGACAAGGGTACTAGTTCATGCTACTTGTAAAGGCCACTAGTTAAGGGTACTAGTAATGTAAGGGTACTAGTTAAGATTACTGGTTAAGGCAAGGGTACTAGTTCAGGTTACTAATTTAGGGTACCTTTCAAGGCAAGGGTACTATTCAAGGCTAGTTGTCTAGGCTACTGATCTATGCCACTAGTCTAGCTGACTAGTCCAGGTTACTAGTCTAGGCTATTACTTTAGCCTTCTCTTGTCTACTCTACTGCAGTCTACTTTCGTCTACCCTAGTCTACCCTATCATAAACTACCCTTCCCTAACCTCTTCTATTCTAATCGATTTGATTCTATTCAAAGCATTTCTATACGATTAGACGCAATTATACTTGAATCGGCTCGATTCAGCATCATCAGCTCGATTCAGCTCGATTTGGCTCGAATCGCTTTGATTCAGCTCGTTTCGAATCGATTTGGCTCTGTTCATCCTTATTTGGCCCTATTCGGCTCGATTCGACTCTTTTCTAATCTATTTGTCTCTATTCGACTCCATTTGACTCCATTCTGCTCTATTCTGTTCTACCTTACCCTACTCTAATCTATTCTAATGGATTCGATTCGACACAATTGGAAGCAATTTGACACGATTCGTCTCGTTTTGTTTTCATATGGCTCAATTCAGGTAGAACTGGCTCTATTCAGCTATGTCCTGCAGTATTTCACTCTATTCAACTCTATTCGACTTAATCCTATTCTACTCTTCTCTACTCCTCTGCTCTACCCTACTGTACTATACTCTTATTCTTTCTATTCTGTACTGTTTTATTAGATTCTATTCTACCCTCCCCGCCCCTCCCCTACCCTTATCTCATCTATTTGATTCAATTCGATTTGATGCATCTCCACAAGATTCGACGCGATTAGGCCTGAATCAGCTCGATTTGGTTCAATTCGGCTCGATTTGGCTCCATTTCACTCCATTCGGCTTGATTTGGCTCGAATTGCATCGATTCTGCTGGATTCTGCTCGATTAGGCCTTCTTTGGCCCTATTCTGTTCTATTCGTTTCTTTTCTACTCTATTCGTTTCTATCCGTCTCTATTTGACTCCATTCTATTCCATTCCACACCATTCTACACTATTCTCCTCTATTCTATTCTACCCTTCCCTACCCTAATCTATTCTAATTGATTCGATTTGATTTGAAACGAATCAAAGCAATTCAATGCGTTTCGTCTGCATTCAGCTCAATTCAGCTATGTTCTGCACTATTTGACTCTTTTCTACTCTATTCTATTTTGTTGTATTCTTTCTATTCTGTTCTGTTCTCTCCTATTCTGTTGTACTCTATTCCATTCTACCCTACCCAACCCTACTGCACCCCACCCAAACCTACCCTACTTTAATCTATTTGATTCAATTCGATTCAGTTCCACACGATTTGACGGGAATCGACGGGATTCAACGAGATTGGAAGGCATTTGACGGGATTCGAAAAGTTTTAATGAGATACCATGCGATTTGACGTGATTCAGCAGAATTTCATGAGATTTGACACAATTTGAAGTTATTCGACATGATACGATGCGATTTGCCGTGATTCGACGACATTCGTTGCAATTCGACACAATATGATGCAATTCAACCAGGTTTGACTCAAAATGATATGACTGTAGGTGATTCGATGTGATTCGACGCTATTCAGCAACAATCGGTGCGATTCTCCTTGATTCAGATCGATTAGGTGTGATTCAGCACAATACGGCTTTTTTCGGCTGTATTCAGCTCCATTCAGCTGTATTCATCTCTATTCGGCCTATTCGACTCTTTTTGACGTCTACTCTTTTCCACTCTATTCTATTCTATTCCTTCTATTCTGTTCTAATCTCTTCTATTCTACTCTATTCTATTCTACCCTCCCCTTCTCTAATCTATACGTTTCGATTGGATTTGACGCATTTAACGTGATTCGACGTGATTAAGCTTGAATCGGCTCGATTCGGATAGATTTGGCTCTATTCGGCTCAATTATGCTCCATTCGGCTCATGTTGGCTTCAATTGCTTCGATTCTGCTCAATTCGGCCTTATTTGGCCCTATTCTGCTCTATTCGACTCTTTTCTACTCTATTCGCCTCTATTTGACTCCATTCTACTCCATTGTATTCATTCCACACCATAATACACTATTCGACTCTATTCTGCTCTACCCAACCCTACACCACTCTAAGTTAGTATAATCGATTTGACACGATCCCTGTCATTTCATCTCGATTTGGCTCTATTCAGCTCTGTTCAACTCTATTATACTCTAGTCTACTCTTCGCTATTCTATTGTACTGTTTCTATTCTGTTGTATTCTACTCTACTCTACCCTACCCTACCCTACCTGAATCTCCCCTACTCTAATCTATTCAATTCGATTCAACGAATTTTGATGAGATTCGGGTCGAATCCATTTGATTCGTGTCCATTCAGCTCCATTTGGCTCGAGTAGTGTCGATTCAGCTTGATTAGGCTTGATTTGGCTGCATTAGGCTTGATTCACTGGATTCGGCTGCTTTTGGCTCATTTCAGCTCGATTCGACCTTCCTCGGCCCTGTTCGGCTCTATTCAGCTCTTTTCTATGCTATTCGACTCCATTCGATTCCATTGCACACCATTCTACACTATTCTAATCTACCCTATTCTAATTTACTGTAATCGATTCGATGGGATTCGACGTCATTTGTCTCATTTCCTCTCCATTTGGTTCAATTTGACTCTGTTCTACTCTACTCTACACTATTCTGCTCTGCTCTACACTTTTCTACTCTATTTTATTGTATTCTTTCTATTCTCTTCTACTGTGTTCAATTTTATTCTACTCTATTCTATCCTGCCCTACTCTAATCTATTCTACTGGATTCGATTCCATGCATTTCAATGGGATTCGGCTCAAATCGGCTCCATTGCATTCTAGTCGGCTCTGTTCGTCTCTAATAGGCTCTATTCAGCTCTATTTGGCTCTATTAGACTCTACTCAAATCTATTATCTCTTATCGACTCTGTTCAACTCCATTCTACACCATTCTAATCCATCCTACTCTATGCTTCTCTATTCTATTTTATTGTACTTTACCCTACTCTAAAAAAAATCTAGTCTATTCTAATTGATTGGATTTGATTTGACTTGAATCAATGTGATTCAATGCAATTCAATGGGATTTGACGCCATATGGCATGATTCCGTGGGATTCGGCCTGATTCATCTTGATTTCTATTGCTTCGGCTCTTTTTGGCTCTATTTGGCTGTATTCGGCAATATTCGAACTGTTCTACTCTACTCTTCTATATTCTACTTGACCGTATTCTATTCTTTCTGTTCTGTTCTATCCTGTTCTGTTCTACTGCATTCTATTCTACCCTACCCTAACTTACCCTACTGTAATCTATTCTTTTCTATTCAAAACACTTGAACGGGATTTCACCTGATTCGTGCCGTATCTGCTCGATTCAGATCCTTTTTGGCCATTAAACTCGATTCGGTTCTACTCAGCCCTTTTCCACTCTATTCAGCTCTTTTCGGCAGTATTCAACTCTATTTGACTGTAGTCTACCCTACTCTATTCTTTCTGTTCTGTTCTAGTCTCCTCTATTCTATTCTACCCTACCCTACCCTAACCTTACCTGCCCTACACTAATCTCTTTGATACGATTCGACACAATTATATGCGATTTGTCATAATTCGTCTCGATTCACCTCGAATTTGCTCGATTCGGCTGTATTCAGCTCTGTTCAGCTCTTTTCGGCTCTATTCATCTTGATTTGACTCTATTCTACTGTACTTGGCTCTACTTAATTCTATTCTATTTCTATTGTGTTCTGTTTTGTTGTGTTCTGACCTCTCCTACCCTACCCTCCTCTACTCTAATCTATTCAATTTGATTCAAGGCATTTTGACGCGATTCCATGTGATTAGGCACGAATTGGCTTGATTTAGCTCTATTTGGCTTCAATCAGGTCAATTCAGCTCGATTCAGCATAATTAGGCTTGATTCAACCTTATTCGGCTCTGTTCGGCTCTATTCAACTCTTCTACTTTATTCATCTCTATTTGGCTCCATTCGACTCCATTCCACACCATTCTACTCTGTTCGACTCCATTCTACACTATTCTATTGTATCCTATTCTGTTCTACCCTACCCTACTCTAATCTATTCTAAACGACTCGCTTCAATGTGATTTGTCTCGTTTCCTCACCATTCGACTCGATTCAGCTCGAATTGGATCTATTCATCTCTATTCTGCACTACTCGGCTCTGACTATTCTTCTCTACTCAACTCTACTCCATCCTACTCTTTGTATTCTCTTCTCTTCTACTCTATGCTACTCTATTCTATTCTTCTGTGCACTACCCTACCAAATCCCAGCCTAACCTACACTATTCTAATGGGTTCAATTTAATTCGATTCCATTCAATTTCGACCTGATTTGACACAATTCGACGGGATTTGGTGAGATTCGACGGGTTTTGGTGGGATTTGATGGAATTCAACAAGATTCGATGCAATAGGATGCGATTAGGTGAGACTTGGCTCGATTTATTTCTGTTCATTTTGTTTGTCTCTATTTGGCTCGTTGCAGCTCCCTTCGGCTACATTCAGTTCGAATGTGGTCAATTCGACTCGATTCGGCTCGATTCGGGTCTATTTGGCTCTATGCAACTCTTTTCTAATCTATTCATCTCTGTTCGACTCCATTAGACTCCATTCCACACCATTCTACTCCATTCTACACTAGTCTATTCTACAGAACCCTACTCCACCCTTCCCTATCCTAATCTGTTCTTTTCTACTGTTGTATTCTATTCTCGCTTTCTATTTCCTCTATTCCATCCTATGCTACTCTACCATACCCTACACTAAACTAACCTGCCCTGGCCAATGCTGTTCTAGTCTATTTTCTCTGTTCCAGCATATACTATACTACCCTACCCTACGCGACCCCACCACACCATACCCTACTACTTAGGGGTACTCAATAAGGACACTAATTAAGGTTACTAGTTGGGGCAAGGGTACTACTTAAGGCAAGGTTGGTAGTTTGGGCTACTAGTTAAGGCTAGGGTACTAGTTAAGGTTACTAGTAAAATCAATTGTACTAGTTAAGACATCTAGTTAAGGCAAGGCTATTAGTTAAGGTAAGAGGACTAGTTATGGCTACTAGTTAAGGCAAGGGCAGTAGTCAAGGCTACTAATTAAGGCAAGGGTACTAATTAAGGAAGGGTACTAGTTAAGACTGCTAGTTAAGGTAAGGTTACTAGTTGAGGCCAGGTTACTAGTTGAGAATATTAGTTAAGGGAAGGCTACTAGCTAAAGGTACTAGTAAGGCAAGGGTACTAGTTAAGACTACTAGTTAAGGCAAGAGTACTAGTTAATACAAGGGCACTAATTAAGGCTACTAGTTAAGCAACGGTAGTAGTACAGATTACTAACTTAGGGTACTTGTCAAGCCAAGGGTAGTATTCAAACCTAGTAACCTAGGCTACTGGTCTTTGCCACTAGTCTGGCTGACTAGTCCAGCTTACTAGTCTATGCTACTTCTCTAGCCTTCTCTTGCTGACTCTACTGTAGTCTACTTTCATCTACTCTTGCCTACCCTATCCTGAACTACCCTACCCTAAGCTCTATTGTAATATATTCGATTCAATTTGATTCAAAGTATTTCAATGACATTGGATGCAATTATGCTTGAATCAGCCCTATTCGGCTCGATTCGACTCTTTTCTACTCTATTTGTCTCTATTCGACTGCATTTGACTCCATTCTACCCTATTCTATTCTACCGTACCCTACACTACTCTAATCTATTCTAATGGATTCGATTCGACGAAATTCGAAGCAATTCGACACGATTCGTCTTGTTTTGTTTCCATTTGGCTGGATTCGGCTAGAATTGGCTCTATTCAGCTATATCCTGCACTATTTAACCCTATTCAACTCTATTTGACTCAACTCTGCTCTACTCTTCTCTACCTTACTGTACTATATTCTATACTTTCTATTCTGTCCTGTTCTATTCTATTCTACCCTCCTCTCCCCTCCTCTCACCTATCTGATTTGATTTCATTCTACGCATTTCCACGCGATTCGAGGCGATTAGGCTTGAATCAGCTTGATTTGCTTCGAATCGGCTCGATTTGGCTCCATTTCACTCCATTCGGCTCGATTTGGCTCTAATTGGGTCGATTCTGCTGGATTCTGCTCGATTAGGCCTTCTTTGGCCCTATTCGGCCCTATTCTGCTCTATTCGACTCTTTTCTACTCTATTCGTCTCTATCCGTCTCTATTCTACTCCATTCTATTCCATTCCACACCATTCTACACTATTCTCTATTCTATTCCACCCTTTCCTACTCTATTCTAATTGATTTTATTTGATTTGACCTGATTCAACACAATTCATCTCGTTTTGTCTCCATTCGGCTCAGTTCGGCTCTGTTCTGCACTATTTGACTCTATCCTTCTCTACTCTATTCTATCCTGTTGTATTCTTTCTATTCTGTTCCGTTCTGTTCTCTCCTATTCTGTTGTACTCTATTCTATTCTACCCTACCCAACCCTACTGCACCCCACCCAAACCTACCCTACTCTAATCTATTTGATTCAATTCAATTCAGTTCGACGCGATTTGACAGGATTTGACGGGATTCGACGAGTTCCGAAGGCATTCGACGGGATTCGAAGAGATTTGACCAGATTCTATGCTTGATTCAGCTCGATTAGGTGCGTTTCGGCACTATAGGGCTCTTTTCGGCTGTATTCAGGTCTAGTCGTCTCTATTCGGCCTATTCGGCTCTATTCGACCCTACTCTTTTCCACTCTATTCTATTCCTTCTATTCTGTTCTAATCTCTTCTACTCTATCCTCGTCTACCCGTCTCTAATCTATATGTTTCGATTGGATTTGATGCATTTAACACGATTCGATGCGATTAAGCTTGAATCGGCTCAAATCGGATCGACTTGGCTCTATTCGGCTCAATTAGGCTCCACTCGGCTCATTTTGCCTTGAATTGCTTCGATTCTGCTTGATTCGGCCTTATTCAGTCCTATTCTGCTCTATTTGACTCTTTGCTACTCTATTCATCTCTATTTGACTCCATTCTATTCATTTTACACCATTCTACACTATTCTACTCTATTCTGCTCTACCCTACCCTACACGACTCTAATTTAATCAATTTGACATGATCCCTCTCATTTCATCTCGATTCGGCTCTATTCAGCTGTATTCGACTCTATTATACTCTAGTCTACTCTTCTCTATTCTGTTGTTTCTATTATGTTCTGTTCTATTCTACTCTATTCTACCCTACCCTATAATAGCTACCCAACTCTACTCTATTCAAATCCATTTGATTGGATTTGATTCAACCCATTTTGACGCGATTCGGCTCGATTTGGCTCTATTGGAATCTATTCTATTCTACTCTATTCCCCACTGCTCTACTCTAGCCTACTCTTTCCTGTATTCGTTCTGTATTGTTCTGTTCTACTCTGTTCTGTTTTATTCTATTCTACTTGACCCTATTCTACCCTACCCTACCATACCCGAAACTCCCCTACTCCAATCTATTCGATTCAATTCCATGAATTTTGACCCGATTCAGGTCGAATCGGTTCGATTTGTGTCCATTTGGCTCCATTTGGCTCGAATGGTGTCGATTCAGCTTGATTAGGCTCGATTCGGCTCCATTAGCCTCGATTCACTGGATTCAGCTCGATTTGGCTCAATTGAGCTCAATTCGGCCCTCTTCGGCACTATTCGACTCTATTCGGCTCCATTTGATTCCATTGCACAGTATTCTACTCCATTCTACACTATTTTGCTCTACCCTACTCTAATTTGCTGTAATTGATTCGATGGGATTCTACACAATTTGTCTCGTTTCATCTCCATTTGGCTTGATTCAACTCTTTTTGACTCTGTTCTATTCTACTGTACGCTATTCTGCTCTGCTCTACCCTTTTCTACTCTATTCTATTGTATTCTTTCTATTCTCTTCTACTGTGTTCAATTCTATTCTACTCTATTCTATCCTACCCTACTCCAATCCATTCTACTGGATTCGATTCCATGCATTTCAATGGGATCCAGCTCAGAATGGCTTCATTGCACTCCATTCTTCCCCCTTCAGCTCAAATCGGTTCGATTCAGCTCTAATCAGCTCCATTCCACTCCAGTCGGCTCTATTCGGCTCTAATACACTCTATTCAGCTCTTTTTGGCTGTATTAGACTCTTCAACTCTATTATCTCTTTTTGACTGGATTCAACTCCACTCAAGTCCGTTCTACACCATTCTACTCCATCCTACTCTATTCTTCTCTATTCTATTGTATTGTACTCTACCCTACTCTAGTCTATTCTAATCGATTGGGTTTGATTTGACTTGAATCAATGGGATTCAATGCAATTCTATGGGATTTGATGCAATATGGCACGATTCCACGGGATTCAGAGCGATTCGTCTGGATTTCTATTGCTTTGTCTGATTTTGGCTCTATTTGGCAATATTCGAGTCTATTGTACTCTACTCTTCTATACTCTACTCAACCTTATTCTATTCTTTCGGTTCTGTTCAGTTCTATGCTGTTCTGTTCTACTGCATTCTATTCTACCCTAACCTACCTTAACTTACCCTACTGTAATCTGTTCAATTCTACTGGACACACTTGAACGCGATTCGACCTGATTCCGGCCATAACAGCTCGATTCAGCTCCTTTCCGCTCCATTAGACTCAATTCGGCTCTACTCAGCTCTTTTCCGCTCTATTCGGCAGTATTCAACTCTATTTGACTGTAGTCTACTCTACTTTGTTCTTTCTATTCTGTTCTATTCTACTCTATTCTACCTTACCCTACCCTAACCTAGTTTGCCCTACACTAATCTATTTGGTTCGATTCGACACATTTCAACGCAATTCGAAGTGATTCGTCAGGGTTCACCTCGAATTTGATCGATTTGGCTGTACTCAGCTCTGTTCAGCTCTTTTCAGCTCTATTCAACTCTATTTGACTCTATTCTACTGTACTCGACTCTACTTAATTCTATTCTATTCTTTCTGTTGTGTTCTGTTGTATTCTAACCTCTCCTACCCTACCCTCATCTACTCTAATCTATTCGATTCGATTCAATACGTTTTGAAGCGATTCCATGTGATTAGGCTTCAATCAGCAATACTATCTCTCTATTGGCTTGAATCAGGTCAATTCGGCTCGATTCTGCTCGATTCAGCATAATTAGACTCGATCCAACCTTATTCGGCCCTGTTCGGCTCTATTCAACTCTTTTCTACTTTATTCTTCTCTATTTGGCTCCATTTGACTCCATTCCATACCATTCTACTCTGTTCTACTCCATTCTACACTATTCTACTCTATCCTTTTCTGTTTTACCCTACCGTAATCTAATATATTCTAATCGATTCAATGCATCACGATTTGTCTCGTTTCCACTCCATTAGCCTTGATTCAGCTCAAATTGGATCTATTCACCTATATTCCGCACTACTTGACTCTGACTATTCTACTGTATTCAACTTTATTCTACTCTGTATTCTCTTCTGTTCTACCCTATGCTCCTCTATTCTATTCTTCTGTGCACTACGCTACCGAATCCCAGCCTAACCTAACCTACACTACTCTAATCTGTTCAATTTAATTCAATTCTATTTAATTCGACCCAATTTGACACAATTCGATAGGATTTGGTGAGATTCTATGAGATTCAACGGGTTTTGGTGGGATTTGATGGAATTCGTCGAGATTCGATGCAATAGGATGCAATTAAGTGCGATTTGGCTCGATTTAACTCGGCTCATTTTGTTTGTCTCTATTTGGCTCGTTTCAGCTCCAGTAGGCTACATTCAGCTCGAATCTGGTTGATTCGCCTTGATTCGGCTCGGTTTGTCTCCATTCGGCTCGATTCAGCTTGATTCTGCCCTATTTGGCCCTATTCTGTGCTATTTGGCTCTATTCAACTCTTTTCTACTCTATTCATATCTGTTTGCCTTCATTAGACTCCATTCCACACCATTCTACTCCATTCTACACTATTCTATTCTACAGAACCCTACCCCACCCTACCCTATCCTAATCTAGTCTGTTCTTTTCTATTCTGTTGTATTCTATTCTCCTTTTTTATTTTCTCTATTGCATCCTATGCTACTCTACCATACCCTACACTAAACTAACCTACCCTGACCTATGCTATTCTACTATTTTATTCTATTTTCTCTGTTCCACCATATGCTACCCTACACTATGCTACCCCACCGTACCATACCCTACTCCTTAGGGGTACTCAATAAAGGTACTAATTAAGGGTACTCAATAAAGGTACTAATTAAGGGTACTCGTTTGGGCTAGGGTACTACTTAAGGCAGGGGTACTAGTTCAGACTACTAGTTAAGGCAGGGGTACTAGTTAAGGCTACTAGTTAAGGCAAGATTACTAGTTAAGGCTACTATTTAAGGCAATGGTACTAGTTAAGGCCAGGGTGCTGATTAAGGCTACCAGTTAAGGCAAGGCTACTAGTTAAGGGTACGAGTTAAGGGTACTAGTTAAGGCGAGGGTACTAGTTAAAAGTACTAGTAAGGCAAGGGTACTAGGTAAGGCAAGAGTACTAGTTCAGAATACTAATTTAGGGTACTTGTCAAGGCAAGGGTTGTATTCAAGGCTAGTTGTCTAGGCTACTGTTTTATGCCACTAGTCTAGCTGACTAATCCACCTTACTAGTCTAGGCTACTACTCCAGCCTTCTCTGGGCTACTCTACTGTAGTCTACTTTCGTCTACCCTTTTCTAGCCTATGTTAAACTATCCTACCCTAACCTCTTCTGATCTATTCGATTTGATTCGATTCAAAGCATTTCGATGCGATTGGACGCGATTATGCTTCAATCGGCCCTATTAGGCTCGACTGGACTGTTTTCTATTCTGTCTCTATTCGATTCCATTTGACTCCATTCTACTCCATTCTGTTCTACCCTACCCTACTCTAATGGACTCGATTTGACGTGATTTCAAGCAATTCGACGCGATTCATCTCGTTTTGTTTCCCTTGGGCTCGATTTGGCTAGAATTGGCTCTATTCTGATATATCCTGCACTATTTGACTCTATTTCAGCTCAATCCCACTCTACTCTCCTCTACTTTACTCTCCTCTGCTCTACCTACTGTACTATATTCTATCCCTTCTATTCTGTCCTGTTCTATTCTAGTCTACCCTCCCCACCCCTTCTCTAATGTATTTGATTCGATTCAATTCGATGCATTTCCACGCGATTCGACGCGATTAGGCTTAAATCAACTCGATTCGGTTCAATCTGGCTCCATTTCACTCCATTCGGCTGTAGTTCGGTTGAATTGCATCAATTCTGCTGGATTCTCCTCGATTAGGCCTTCTTTGGCCCTATTCAGCCCTATTCTGCTCTGTTCAACTCTTTTCTACTCTATTCATCTCTATCCGTCTTTATTCGACTCCATTCTATTCCATTCCACACCATTCTACACTATTCGCCTCTATTCTATTCTACCCTTCCCTACCCTAATCTATTCTAATTGATTCGATTTGATTTCACCCGATTTGAAGTGATTCAACGCGATTCGTCTTGGTTTGTCTCCATTCGGCTCTGTTCTGCACTATTTGAATCTATTCTATTCTGTTGTATTCTTTCTATTCTGTTCTGTTCTCTCCTATTCTGTTCTACTCTATTCTATTCTACCCTACCCAACCCTATTGCACCCCACGCAAACCTACCCTACTTTAATCCATTTGATTCAATTCGATTCAGTTTGTGGTGATTTGACAGTATTCGATGAGATCCAAAGGCATTTGATGAGATTTGAAGAGATTCCATGCAATTCGACGTGATTCAGTAGAATTCTATAAGATTTGATGCAATTCGAAGTTATTCAATGTGATACGACGCTATTCGGTGACGGTGCGATTCTGCTTGATTCAGCTCAATTAGGTGAGTTTCGGCACTGTACGGCTATTTTCCGCTCTATTCAGCTCCATTCAACTCTATTTGTCTCTACTCAGCCTATTTGGCTCTATTCGACTCTATTCGACCCCACTCTTTTCCACTCTATTCCTTCTATTCTGTTCTAATCTCTTCTTCTCTACTCTATTCTATTCTACCCTACCCTACCCTTCTCTAATTTTACGTTTCGATTGAATTTGATGTATTTAACGTGATTTGATGCAATTAAGCTTGAATCGGCTCGATTCGGATCAATTTGGCTCAATTAGGCTCCATTCGGCTCGTTCTGGCTTGATTGCTTCAATTCTGCTCGATTCGGCCTTATTTGGCCCTATTCTGCTCTATTCGACTCTTTTCTACTCTATTCGTCTCTATTTGACTCCATTCTATTCATTCCACACCATTCCATTCTACACTATTCTGCTCTACCCTACCCTACACTACTCTAATTTACACTAATCGATTCGACGCAATTCCTCTCATTTCGTCTCCATTCAGCTCTATTCAGCTCTATTATACTCCAGTCTACTCTATTGTACTCTAGTTTACTCTTCTCTATGCTATTGTATTGTTTCTATTCTGTTCTGTTCTCTTCTACTCTATTCTACCCTACCCTATGCTACCCAACTCTAATCTATTCTAACCCATTTAATTGGATTTGATTCAACCCATTTTGACACACTTCGGCTTGATTTGGCTCTGTTCGAATCTATTCTACTCTACTCTATTCCCCTCTACTCTACCCTAGCCTACTCTTTTCTGTATTTGATCTGTATTGTTCTGTTCTCTTCTATTCCATGCTATTCTATTCTACTCTATTCTACCCTACCCTACCCTACCTGAACCTACCCTACTCTAATCTATTCAATTCGATTGGACGAATTTTGACGCGATTCGGGTAGAATCAGTTCCATTCGTGTCCATTCGGCTTCATTTGGCTCGAATAGTGTTGATTCAGCTTGATTAGGCTCGATTCGGCTCCATTAGTCTTGATTCACTGGATTCAGCTCGATTTGGCTCAATTCAGCTCGATTCGGCCCTCTTCGGCCCTATTTGACTCTCTTCGGCTCTTTTCTACTCTATTTGACTCCATTCGATTCCATTGCACACCATTGTACTCCATTCTACACTATCCTAATCTACCCTACTCAAATTTACTGTAATTGATTTGATGGGATTTGACGAAATTTGTCTCGTTTTGTCTCCATTTTGGCTCAATTCAACTCTATTCGACTCTGTTCTACTCTAGTCTACACTATTCTGCTCTGCTCTACCCTTTTGTACTCTATTCTTTCTATTCTCTTGTGCTGTGTTCAATTCTATTCTACGCTATCGTATCCTACCCTACTCTAATCTATTCTACTGGATTTGATTCCTCACATTTCGATGCGATTCGGCTCAAATCGGCTCCATTGCACTCTGTTCATTCCCCTTTGGCTCAGATCAGTTCGATTCAGCCTCTATCAGCTACATTCAGCTCTAGTCGGTTCTATTCGGCTCTAATAGGCTCTGTTCAGCTCTGTTCAGTTCTATTAGACTCTAGTCAACTCTATTATCTGTTTTGACTCCATTCGACTCCATTCAACTCCATTCTACACCATTCTACTCCATCCTACTCTATTCTTCTCCATTGTATTGTATTGTACTCTAGTCTATTCTAATTTATTGGATTTGATTTGACTTGCAACGATGGGATTCAATGCAATTCGACATGATTTGGCACGTTTCCACGGTATTCAGAGCCATTCGTCTTGATTTCTATCACTTCAGCTCTTTTTGGCTCTATTCGGCAATATTCAACTCTATTCTACTCTATTCTATTCTTTCAGTTCTGTTTTGTTCTATCCTGTTCTGTTCTACTGCATTCTATCCTACCCTACCCTAACTGACCCTACTGTAATCTGTTTGATTCTATTGGACACGCTTGAACACGATACAAACTGATTCGGGTCGTATCGGCTCAACTCAGCTCCTTTCTGCTCCATTAGACTCGATTCGGTTCTACTCGGCCCTTTTCCACTCTATTCAGCTCTTTTGAGCAGTATTTGATTCTAGTCTACTCTACTCTTTCTGTTCTATTCTACTCTATTCTATTCTACCCTACCCTACCCTAACCTTACCTGCCCTACACTAATCTATTTGATTCAATTCGACACAATTCAACTCGATTCAACATGATTCACCTCGAATTTGGTCAATTCGGCTGTATTCAGCTGTTTGGCTCTATTCAACTCGATTTGACTCTGTTCTACTGTACTCGACTCTACTTAATTCTATTCTATTCTTTCTATTGTGTTCTGTTCTGTTGTGTTCTAGTCTAACCTCTCCTACCCTACCCTCCTCTACTCTAATCTATTTGATTCGATTCAATGCATTTTGACGTGATTCCATGTGATTAGGCTTGAATCGGTTTGACTTAGCTCTATTTGGCTTGAATCGTGTCAATTCGGCTCTATTCTGCTCCATTCAGCATAATTAGGCTTGATCCAAACTTATTCGGCCCTGTTCGGCTCTATTCAACTCTTTTCTACTTTATTCGTCTCTGTTTGGCTCCATTCCACTTTGTTCGACTCCATTCTACACTATTCTATTATGTTCTACCCTACCCTACTCTAATTTATTCAATCGTATTCTTCTGTGCCCTACCCCACCGAATCCCAGCATAACCTTCACTACTCTAATCTGTTCAATTTAATTTGATTCCATTCAATTCGACCCGATTTGACACAACTCGATGGGATTCGGTGAGAAAAACACAAGATCCGACGGGTTTTGGTGGGATTTGATGGAATTCGACGTGATTCAATCCAATAGGATGCGATTAGGTGCGATTTGGCTCGATTTAGCTCGGCTCATTTTGTTTGTCTCTATTTGGCTCGTTTCAGCTCCATTCAGCTAGAATCTGGTCGATTTGACTCGATTTGGCTCGATTCGGCTCTATTCAGCTCGATTCAGCCCTATTTGGCCCTAACCGGCACTATTCGCCTCTGTTCAACTCTTCTAATCTATTCATCTCTGTTCGACTCCATTAGACTTCATTCCACACCATTCTACTCCATTCTATTCTATAGAACCCAACCCCACCCTACCCTATCCTAATCTAGTCTGTTCTTTTCTATTCTGTTGTATTCTATTCTCATTTTCTATTTTCTCAATTTCATCCTATGCTACTCTACCATACCTCACACTAAACTAACCTACCCTGACCTATGCTGTTCTATTCTATATTCTCTGTTCTACCGTATGCTACCCTACCCTATGCTACCCCACTATACCATACCCTACTACTTAGGGGTACTCAATAAGGGTACCAATTAAGGTTACTAGTTCAAGTAAGGGTACTACTTAAGGCAAGAGTATTAATTCATGTTACTAGTTCAGGCCAGGGTACTAGATAAGGGTACTAGTTAAGGCAAGGAAACTAGTTAAGGCTACTAGTTAAGGCAAGGGTAGTAGTTGAGACTACTAGTTAATGCAAGGGTACTAGATAAGACCAGGGTACTAGTTAAGGATACTAGGTAAGGCAAGGGTAATAATTAAGTGCACTAGTAAGGCAAGGTCACTTGTTAAGACTACTAGTTAAGGCAAGGGTACTAGTTAAGTGTACTAGTAACTCAAGGGTACTACTTAAGACTACTAGTTAAGGCAAGGGTACTAATTAAGTCTACTAGTTAAGGCAAGATACTAGCTCAGGGTACTAGTCAAGGCAAGGGTACTAGTTAATGCAAGGGTACTAGCTAAGACTACTAGTTAAGGCAAGGGTTCTAGTTCAGATTACTAATTTAAGGTACTTGTCAAGGTTAGTTGTCTAGGCTACTGATCCATGCCACTGGTCTAGCTGACTAGTCCAGCTTACTAGTCTAGGCTACTACTCTAGCCTTCTCTTGTCTGCTCTAGTTTCGTCTACTCTAGTCTACCCTATCATAAACTACCCTACCCTAACCTGTTCTAATCTATTCGCTTTGATTCTATTCAAAGGATTTCGATGCAATTGGACGCGATTACGCTTGAATCAGCTCGATTCAGCTTGATTTGGATCGAATATCTTCGATTCAGCTTGTTTCGATTCGATTCGGCTCAATTCAGCCTTATTAGGCCCTATTGGCTCGATTCGACTCTTTTCTACTCTATTTTTCTCTATTCAACTCCATTTGACTCCATTCTACTGCATTTTACTCTATTCTGTTCTACCCTACCCAACTCTAATCGATTCTAATGGATTTGATTCGACGCGATTCAAAGCAATTCGACTCGATTCGTCTTGTTTCGTTTCCATTTGGCTCCATTTGGCTAGAATTGGCTCTATTCAGCTATATCCTGCACTGTTTGACTCTATTCGACTCATTTCTACTTTACCGCTCTCTGCTCTACCCTACTGTACTATATTCTATTCCTTCTATTCTGTCCTGTTCTATTCTAGTCTACCCTCCCCGCCCAACCCCTACCCTTCTCTAATCTATTTGATTCAATGCGATTCGACGCGATTAGGCTTGAATCAGCTCGATTCGCTTTGAATCGGCTCGATTTGGCTCCATTTCACTCCATTTGGCTCGATTTGGCTCGAATTGCATTGATTCTGCTGGGTTAGGCCTTCTTTGGCCCTATTCGGCCCTATTCTGCTCTATTTGACGCTTTTCTACTCTATTCATCTCTATCCATCTCTTTTCGACTCCATTCTATTCCTTTCCACACCATTCTACACTATTCTCCTCTATTTTATTCTACCCTTCCCTACCCTAATCTATTCTAATTGATTCGATTTGATTTGACCTGATTCGAAGTAATTCAACGCAATTCGTCTCGTTTTGTCTCCATTCGCCTATGTTCTGCACTATTTTACTCTACACTATTCTGTTGTATTCTTTCTATTCTGTTCTGTTCTCTCCTATTCTGTTGTACTCTATTCTATTCTACCTTACCCAACCCTACTGCACCCCACCCAAGCCTACCCTACTTTAATCTATTTGATTCAATTCGATTCAGTTCAATGAGATTTGACAGGATTCGAGAGGTCTGAAGGGATTCAAAGAGATTTGATGAGATTCCATGTGATTCGACGTGATTTAGCAGAATTCTATGAGATTTGATGTAATTTGAAGTTATTCGACGTGATATGATGCAATTCGCCATGATTCGACGACGTTCAACACATTTTGACGCGATACGAAGCGATTCGACCTGGTTTGATGCAAAACAAGGTGATTCGGTGCGATTCGACATGATTCGACTCTATTTGGGGATGGTCAGTTAGAGTCTCCTTGATTCAGCTTGATTAGGTGCGATTTTTCGACTGTACGCTGCTCCATTCAGCTCTATTCATCTCTATTTTCTCTATTCTGCTCTATTCGACTCTATTTGACCCTACTTTTTTCCACTCTATTCTGTTCTAATCTCTTCTATTCTACTCTACTCAATTCTACCCTCCTCTAATCTATACGTTTGGATTGGATTTGACACATTTAATGCGATTCGATGTGATTAAGCTTGAGTCGGCTCGATTCTGATCAATTTGACTCTATTCGGTTCAATTAGGCTCCATTCGGCTCGTTTTGGCTTGAATCACTTCAGTTCTACTCGATTCCACCTTATTTGGCCCTGTTCTGCTCTATTCGACTCTTTTCTACCCTTTTCATCTCTATTTGACTCCATTCTATTCATTCCACACCATTCTATTCTACTCTCTTCTGCTCTACCCTACCCTACACCACTCTAATTTACTCTAATCGATTTGACGCTATTCCTCTCATTTCATCTCCATTCGGCTCTCATTTCGTCTCCATTCGGCTCTATTCAGCTCTATTCGACTCTATTATACTCCAGTCTACTCTATTGTACTCTAGTCTACTCTTCTCTATGCTATTGTATTTTTTCTATTCTGTTCTGTTCTATTCTACCCTACCCTATGCTACCCAACTCTAATCAATTCTAATCCACTTGATAGGATTTGATTGAACCCATTTCGACGCGATTTGGCTCGATTTGGCTCTATTTGACTCTGTTCGAATCTATTCTACTTACTCTATTCTCCTCTACTCTACTCTAGCTTATGCTTTTCTGTATTCTTTCTGTATTGTTCTTTACTATTCTATTCTGTTCTACGCTATTCTACTCTACTCTATTCTACCCTACCCTACCATACCTGAACCTCCACTACTCTAATCTATTCAATTCAATTCAACGAATTTTGATTCGATTCAGGTCGAATCGGTACGATTCGTGTCCATTCGACTCCATTTGCCTTCAATAGTGTCAATTCGGTTCCTTAGGCTCGATTCGGCTCCATTAAGCTCAATTCACTGGATTCGGCTCGATTTGGTTCAATTCAGCTAGATTTGGTCCTCTTCGGGCTTTTCGGCACTATTCGGCTCTATTCTGCTCTTTTCTACTCTATTTGACTCCATTCGATTCCATTGCACACCATTCTACTCAATTCTACACTATTCTACTCTACCCTACTCTAATTTACTGTAATTGATTCAATGGGATTCGACGCGATTTGTCTCGTTTCGTCTCCATTTGGCTCGATTCAACTCTGTTCTACTCTATTCTACTCTACACTATTCTGCTCTGCTCTACCATTTTCTACTCTATTCTATTGTATTCTTTCTATTCTCGTCTACTGTGATCAATTCTATTCTACTCTATTCTATCCTACCCCACTCTAATCTATTCTGTTGGATTCCATTCCATGCATTTCGATGCGATTTATCTCATATCAGCTCCATTGCACTCCATTCACTCCCCTTTGGCTCAAAAAGTTTCGATTCATCTCTAATCGGCTCCATTCGACTCTAGTCAGTTCTATTCGGCTCTAATAGGCTCTATTCAGTTCTATTAGACTCTACTCAACTCTATTATCTCTTTTCGACTCCATTCAACTCCATTCTACTCCATGCTACTCTACTGTTCCCTATTGTATTGTATTGTACTCTACCCTATTCTAGTCTATTCCAATCGATTGGATTTGATCTGAGTTGCATCGATGGGATTCAACGCAATTCGACGCGATACGGCACGATTCTGTGGTACTCGGTGCCATTTGTCTTGATTTCTATCGCTTCGGCTCTTTTTGGCTCTATTTGGCTGTATTTGTCTCTATTCGGCAATATTCGACTCTATTCTACTCTACTCGTCTATACTCTACTTGACCGTGTTCTATTCTTTTGGTTCTGTTCTATCCTGTTCTCTTCTACTGCATTCTATTCTACCCTACCCCTACCCTAACTTACCCTAATCTGTTCGATTCTATTGGACACACTTGAACACGATTTGGCCTGATTCGGGTCATATCGGCTCGATTCAGCTCCTTTCCACTCCATTAGCCTCGATTCGGTTCTACTCAGCTCTTTTCCTCTCTATTCGGCTCTTTTCGGCAGTATTTGACTCTATTTCACTCTAGTATACTTTATTCTTTCTGTTCTGTTCTAGTCTACTCTATTCTATTCTACCCTACCCTACCCTAACCTTACCTGCCCTACACTAATCTATTTGATTCGATTCGACACATTTCCACGCGATTCGACATGGTTCGTCTCGATTCACCTCGAATTTGGTCAATTCGGCTGTATTCAGCTCTTTTCAGCTCTATTCAACTCGATTTGAGTCTAATCTACTGTACTCGACTCTACTTAGTTCTATTCTTTCTGTTGTGTTCTGTTCTATTCTAACCTCTCCTACCCTACCTTCCTCTACTCTATTCGATTTGATTCAATGCATTTCGACACGATTCCATGTGATTAGGCTTGAATCTGCTTGATTTAGCTCTATTTGGCTTGAATCGGGTCAATTCGGCTCGATTCTGCTCCATTCAGCGTAATTAGGCTCGATCGAACCTTATTCAACCCTGTTTGGTTCTATTCAACTCTTTTCTACTTTATTCGTTTCTGTTTGGCTCCATTCGACTCCATTTCACACCATTCTACTCTGTTCGACTCCATTCTACACTATTCTATTGTATCCTATTCTGTTCTACCCTACCCTAATCTGTTCTAATTGATTCGATTCATTGTGATTTGTCCCGTTTCCCCTCCATTCAACTCGATTCAGCTCAAATTGTATCTATTCATCTATATTCTGCACTACTCGACTCTGACTATTTCACTCTACTCAACTCTACTCCATTCTACTCCTTGTATTCTCTTCTTTTCTACTCTATTCTATTCTTCTGTGCCTTACCCTACCGAATCCCAGCCTAACCTACACTATTCTAATGGGTTCAATTTAATTCGATTCCATTCAATTCGACCTGATTTGACACAGTTCGACGGGATTCGGTGAGATTCCACGAGATTCGACAGGTTTTGGTAGAATTTGATGGAATTCGAAGAGATTTGATGCAGTAGGATGCGATTAGATGTGATTTGGCTCGATTTAGCTC
Source organism: Loxodonta africana (assembly GCF_030014295.1). Taxonomy (NCBI): domain Eukaryota; kingdom Metazoa; phylum Chordata; class Mammalia; order Proboscidea; family Elephantidae; genus Loxodonta; species Loxodonta africana. Next base: position 170,188 of record NW_026974921.1, on the reverse strand, counting down.
AGCTCATTTTGTTTGTCTCTATTTGGCTCGTTTCAGCTCCATTCAGCTCGAATGTGGTCGAATCGACTTGATTCGGCCCAATTCGTCTCCATTCGGCTTGATTTGGCCCTATTTGGCCCTATTCGGCGCTATTCAGCTCTATTCAACTCTTTTCTACTCTATTCATCTCTGTTCGACTCCATTAGACTCCATTCCACACCACTCTACACTATTCTATTCTACAGAACCCTACCCAACCCTACCCTGTCATAGAGTCTGTTCTTTTCTATTCTGTTGTATTCTATTCTCGTTTTCTATTTTCTCTATTCCACCCTATGCTACTCTACCATACCCTACATTAAATTAACCTCCCCTGACCTATACCATTCTATTCTATTTTATTCTTTTTTGTCTGTTCCACCATATGCTGCCCTACACTATGCTACCTCACCGTATCATACCCTACTATTTAGGGGTACTAAATAAGGGTACTAATTAAGGGTACTAGTTCGGCCAAGGGTACAACTTAAGGCAAGGGTACTAGTTCAGGCTACTAGTTAAGGTCAGGGTACTAGTTAAGGCAAAATTTCTAGTTGACTACTAGTTAAGGCAAGGGTACTAGTTAAGGCAAGAGTACTAGTTAAGACTACTAGTTAAGGCGGGGCTATTAGTTAAGATTCAGCTTGATTTGGCTCAAATCGCTTTAATTCAGCTCTTTTTGACTCGATTCAGCTCAGTTCAGCCTCAGTCAGCCCCACTCGGCTTGATTCGGCTCTTTTCTACTCTATATTTCTCTATTCGACTGCATTTGACTCCATTTTACTCCTTTATACTCTATTCTGTTCTACCCTATCCTACTCTAATCGATGCTAATGGATTCGATTCGACGCGATTCGAAGCAATTCAATGCGATTCGTCTCGTTTTGTTTCCATTAGGCTCAATTCAGCTAGAATTGGCTCTATTCAGCTATATCCTGCACTATTTGACTCTATTCGACTCAATTCTACTCTACTCTTCTCTGCTCTACCCTACTGTACTATATTCTATTTTTCTATTCTGTACTGTTCTATTCTATTCTACCCTCCCTGCCCCCCACCCTTCTCTAATCTATTTGATTCATTCGATGAGACGCATTTCCATGCGATTCAACGCGATTAGACTTGAATCAGCTCGATTCACTTCAAATCGGCTCTATTTGGCTCCATTTCAATCCATTCGGCTATATTTGGCTCGAACTGCATCGATTCTGCTGGATTCTGCTCTATTAGGCCTTATTTGGCCCTATTCTGCCTATTCAACTCTTTCCTACTCTATTCATCTCTATCCGTTTCTATTCGACTCCATTGTATTCCATTCCACACTATTCTCCTCTATTCTATCCTACCCTTCCCTATCATAATCTATTCTAATTGATTCCATTTGATTTGGCCCGATTCGAAGCGATTCAATGTGATTCATCTCGTTTTGTCTCCATTCGGCTCAATTCGGCTATGTTCTGCACTATTTGACTCTATTCTATTCTACTGTGTTCTATTCTGTTGTATTCTTTCTATTCTGTTCTGTTCTCTCCTTTTCTGTTGTACTCTATTCTATTCTACCCTATCCAACCCTACTGCACCTCACCCAAACCTACCCTACTTTCATCTATTTGACTCAATTCGATTCAGTTCAATGTGATTTGACAGAATTTGACGGGATTCCAAGAGATCTGAAGGCATTCGAAGGGATTCGAAGAGATTTGACCAGATTCTATGCAATTCGATATGATTCAGCAAAATTCTATGAGACTTGACGCAATTCAAAGTTATTTGACGTGATACGATGCGATTCGCTGTGATTCAACAACATTCGACGCGATATGAAGCGATTCGGCCTGGTTTGACGCAAAATGATGTGATTCGATGGTATCCGGCGACGGTGCGATTCTGCTTGATTCAGCTCGATTAGTTGCGATTCAGCACTATGCGGCTCTTTTCAGCTGTATTCAGCTCTATTCGTCTCTATTCGGCCTATTTGGCTCTATTCGACTGTATTCGACCCTACTCTTTTCCACTCTATTCTATTCTTTCTATTCTGTTCTAATCTCTTTTATTCTACTCTATTCTACCCTCCCCTCCCCTTCTCTAATCTATACATTTCTATTGGATTTGATGCTTTTAAAGCGATTCGACGCGATTAAGCTTGAATCGGCTCGATTTGGATCGGTTTGGCTCTATTCGGCTCAATTAGGCTCCATTCAGCTCGTTTTGGCTTGAATCGCTTCGATTCTGCTCGATTCGGCCTTATTTGGGCCTATTCTGCTCTATTCAACTCTTTTCTACTCTATTCGTCTCTACTTGACTCCATTCTACTCCATTCTATTCATTCCACACCTTTGTATGCTATGCTACTCTATTCTGCTCTACCTTAACCTACACCACTCTAATTTACTCTAATCGATTCGACGCAATTCCTCTCATTTCGGCTCTATTATACTCTAGTCTACTCTATTGTACTGTAGTCTACTCTTCTCTATTCTATTGCATGATTTCTATTCTGTTCTATTTCTATTCTGCCTTGCCGTGCTGTTCCCTGCCATGCCGTGCCCTGCCGTCCCGTCCCCTCCGATCCCCTCCCCTGCTCTGCCCTGCCCTGATTTTCAGCGCTAATTGGCATGAATCAATGCAATTTTACCCAATTTGATGCCATTTGGCGCGATTTGACTTGATTCGACTAGATTCTATTCTATTTTTCTAATCTCTCTGTTCCACCCTTTGCTACCCTACCCTACCCTGCCCTAATCTAGTCTTTTCTATTCTATTCTCTGTATTCCACCCTATGCTACCCCACCATATGCTACCCTAGCATGTGCTACACCTACCCTACCCTGTCCTACCCTACCATACCCTACCCAATGAGTCAAGTCTACTAGTCAGGGCTAATTTCACTCAGCATAATGCCTTCCAGATTTGTCCATGTTATGAAATGTTTCACAGATTCATCACTGTTCATTATCAATGCATAATGTCCCATTGCATGACTATGCCATAATTTATTCATCCATTCATCTGTTGATGGGTACCTTAGTTGCTTCCATCTGTTTGCTATTGTAAACAGAGTTTCAGTGAACATGGGTATGCATATATCTGTTCGCGTAAAGGCTCTTATTTCTCTAGGAGATATTCCAAGAAGTGGGATTGCTGGATCATAAGGTATTTCTATTTCTAGCGTTTTTAAGGAAGTGCCAAATCAATTTCCAAAGTGGTTGTACCATTTTACTTTCCCACCAGAAGTGTATAAGTGTTCCAATATCTCCACAGCCTCTCCAACATTTACTGTTTTGTGTCTTTTGGATTAAACCACTATTGTTGGAGTGAGATGAAATCTCATTGTAGTTTTGATTTGCATTTCTCTAGTGACTAATGATCTTGAGCATTTCCTCATGTATCTGTTAGTTACCCTTCTTTAGTGAAGTTTCTGTTCATACCTTTTACCCATTTTTTAAATTAGGTTATTTGTCTTTTTGTAGTTGAGTTTCTGCAGTATCACGTAGATTTTAGAGATCAGGCACTGATCAGAAATTTCATAGCTAAAAACTTTTTCCCAGTCTGTAGGTAATCTTTTTACTCTTTTGATGACGTCTTTGAATGAGCATAGGTGTTTGATTTTTAGGAGCTCCCAGTTATCTAGTTTTTCATCTGCATTTTTAGTAATGTTTTGTATACTGTTTATGCCATATATTAGGGGTCTTAACGTTGTCCCTTTTTTTCTTCCAGTGGGATGCAGACCCCAAATTCTCATAAAAAGACCAGACGTAACAGTCTGACTGAGACTAAAAGGACCCCAGTGGTCATGGCCCCCAGATCTTCTCTTGGCCCAGGACAGGAACCATTCCCAAAGCCAACTCTTCAGACAGGGATTGCACTGGACAATGGGATGGAGAGGGATGCTGGAGAGGAGTGAGCTTCTTGGATCTGGTGGACATCGGAGACTATGTTGGCATCTCCTGCCTGGAGGGGAGATGAGAGGGTGGAGAGGGTTAGAAGCTGGAGAAATGGACACAAAAAGAGAGAGTGGATGGAGGGAACACGCTGTCTCATTAGGGGGAGACAAATTGGCAGTATGTAGCAAGGTGTATATAAGTTTTTGTATGAGAGACTGACTTGATTTGTAAACTTTCACTTAAAGAACAATAAAAATTAAAAAAAAAAGATTGGAAAAAAAGTCTGTGAGTCATCATCAAGATACTCCATTCATCTCACCCTTTCAGGAGCAAGGAAGAATGAAGAAAACTAAAAATACAAGGGAAAGATTAGTCCAAAGAACTAATGGACCACATCTACCATGGCCTCCACCAGACTTAGTGCAGTAAAACTACTTGGTGCCTGGCTACCACCACTGGCTGCTCTGATAGGGATCACAATAGAGAGTTTTGGACACTCCTGAAGAAAAATGTAGAAAAATATTCTAACTCACAAAAAATACCAGACTTACTGGCCTGGCAGATTGCAGAAACCCCGAGTGTATGGCCCCCAGGCACCCATTTAGCTCAGTAAAGAAGTCACTCCTGAGGTTCACCCTTCACCCAAAGATTAGACAGGCCCACGAAACAAAATGAGACTAAAGGGGCACAACAGCCAATGGGCAAGGACTGAAAGGCAGGAGGCGGCAGGAAAGGCAGCAATAGGGATCTCAAGCTTGAGATGGGACAGTGTTGACATGTTGTGGTGTTGGTAACCAATGTCATAAAACAATATATGTATTAGCTGTTTAATGAGAAGCTAGATTGTTCTGTAAACCTTCATCTAAAGTACAATAAAAAACAAAGGTGGAAACAATCCAAGTGTCTATCAAAAGATATTGAATATGCAATATGTGACATAAAGATACGTGTGATATGTTGCAGCCATAAAGAGCGACGATGTTCTATTATTTGTAATAAATTGATGGACCTTAAATAGATTCTTCTGAGTGAAATAACTGAAATCCCAAGAACAATTACTGCATGATCCCACTTATATGAAAATCTACAGTAAGCAAAATACACTGTAGATTAAAGGCTAGGACGGTTGGAGGCAAAAAAGCATGGGGAGTAATTGTTAAAAACAAAATAACAGCAACAAAATGAATATTCCTAACCAAATGAAAAGGAACCTACGAAATATTGTATTTAAACTAGGTGATATTTTACTATACAAAGGCAAGCCAACCACCATTCTGCCAACAAAAGAGCACATAAAAACTATAAAACGGAGTCGTCATGTTGGAAATAACATACACAGCAGGCTGGTTAGGCTACAAGTAATCCATCTGTACTACAGAGAAGCAGTCACTGGATCATTCCAGAAAGAGGTGGCAGTATATTTTTGGGCAGTAGAATCCACTAAAAGGAAGGAGACTCAACATAAGGTGCAGCAATCCTTGGGTGGGTACAAGTGAGGTAGGAGGCCTGTGTGGAGTCAACTGGGGTCCATAATGGTCACCTGATACCCTATGGTGTGTTTGTAGCTGCACATTAAAAAAATAATCATGGGGGAAAATAAAGAAGGTCAGGTCACCCTATCAGAAAAACAGAACGCTAACATGAGCTTCCCAGTGCCAGCAGCATCCTAATGGCTTCAGAAAAGAAAGGAGTCAGGAAAGTAAGAGTCATTTCTATTCCCGGGTGGGCTTCCCCATGCTCTCTAGATCCACCCTCCCCACCCTCTCTCGGGGCCAGTGCTTCCCCCTGCCCTCCCTTGTCACTTATCTGACCCTAACCCTTGCTTTACTTCTTCCACTCCCACTGAACTGGCACCAAGCCTACCAGAGAAAGTGGAGATCAGCACCAAGAGATGAGACACACCACAGAAAGTGAATACATTCTCTCCTTGGGGTACTAAGGCCTCCTGTGACAGAAGAGACAAGGGGTGTGGCTGGGAAGCCCTACTACAAGAGGGATCTGTCATATTCTTCCAGATTGTTCTAGGAACACACACCCAGTTCCTCATGTCCCTTACCTGTCAGTTCCCCTGAGCCACCAGAGTGAGGCCCAGCCCCACATACCTGCTCAGATTTCACTGAGACCTTCACCTGGATCTCAGGTCTCCCAGCACAGGAGCACATCAGAAGGTTCACACTGCCCACAGCCACGGTTGGAGAAATTCTGGCTGTGAAGGTCTGTATCTGGCTGTTTTTCAGCCAACTGAGGTCCCCTCAACTCAGGGTTCTTGGGACCCTCTCTTCCCAGGCCCAGGTACTAACATTACATTTTCCTACCTCCTGGTTACTGGTGCTCTCTGACTCTAGAAAGGCTCCCCAGCTCTGAGGGGCAGCCTTTTGGTGGGACTCCCAAGCCAGGCTTGCCACAGGTGCACCTTTCTTACCAAAGTGACCTCTTTCATTTTTACAACTTTAAGGGGGTCTTTTGCAGCAGATCTGCCCAACACAACACGTCCTTTGATGTCCTGATTGCTGCTTCCTTGGTTACTGAATGTTGATTAAAGGGTCACGAAATCCTTGACAACTTCAAATATGTCTCTATTTCCTTTGTTAGTCCAGCGTGACAATTTTCATTTTCTTTATGTACAGGTGTGATTCACATCGAAGCTGTGATCTTTGAACTTCATCAGGTAGTTCTTAAAGTTTTGTTCATTTTCAGCATGCGAGCTTGTGTCGTCTTCATATCCCAGGTTGTAAATGACACTCCTGCAATCCTGATATCCCATTCTTCTTCATATACTCTGGCTTGTCAGATTATTTGTTAAACATAGAGATTGAAAAATTCCGATGAAAGGATACAATATTGCTACACCTTTTTTCCAGGAACACATGGAAGGGCCTACATCCCCCAAATGCCCCACTCACAATCTCTGATAAAGTACCCCAATGATGTCTAAGTGTTCTTGCATTCTAATGACACACAGACACATACACAGATACACACACACTGACAAGTGTTGTAAATATTTATCAATTCACTCTCCACTGGGAATGCTGCAAGCCTTGATTTGTAAAGGATGGCAATTTACCTGATACAAATAATCCCACCACGGCCCATTTCAAGGTGCCAGCCTGATGTCATTTGTCCACAATTGGGCACATATATGCTCCATCTACTATCCCAAGTTAACAGGAACTGATTCCAGCATAACTGATCACTTTCTTATGAGTATGTACACACTCCTCCTGCACCATGAGAAGAACCCTTAACTCCCACCCCTAATATGTAAACCAAATATCGCTATATACTTTCAGAACACACAACTCACAACTCCTGAACAAACACATACAAATACTACCCATACCCTGAATATATATATATAAAAAAATACATACCACCTTTTACTGCCTAGAGTTTTACTGAAAATCTATGGTGAATATTCACAGCCATTCCTACAACTATATATGTGCTCTCCACACTTGCTGAACAGGCACATGTACAACCAAGAGTACCCATATATACTCAGTGACCACTGTACACACAGTCAAACTATCTATCACCACCAAGGTCAAAATGCCACCCTAATACAGACCGACACAAAATTCCACATCTCTAAAACACATATAATACACAATTCCCAAAATGCATGCACAATTTATATAAACCCTCTCAGTTTCCAAATATACATACTTAACCTCCTACATCCTCCAGAATAAACACCCTAGAAAACCAATGAAACCAAATACAAACACAGCCACATACAATCTATATTATAAATATATATAAATACACCACACAAACACAGAAAATGCACATACAAACGGTACCACCAAATTCTGCAAGAATTAGACCAGAATAGGCACAAAGAGGAACTCTGACTGCTTTCATACAGACAAAACCCACATACACTCACCCAAAACTCAACCATGGGTGTACGCCCCACACATTCAGAGATGCAGATAAAACTCTAAAACACCGCCAATCCTAGCACTCTAGCTATTATACACACACAACCTACACCCCTACATGCCCAGGTGTGCACAGATACCAGACGCCACACATATGCACACACACAGACACAAATATCCCTAATTCCTCAAAGTACACATGACCCAAAACACTATAGCACATCTCTAGAACATAGCCTCACTTTCCCAACATCCACATATGCCCAAACACACATAGACATACCCTAACATTCTCCAAAGAAATACAGGTAGAATACTCCAAGAATAATTCACGCATCCACTCATGACTTACACACACCAGTATATACTCCCAACGCACAATGAAATAGCTCTTACACATCCTATAGAAATACACTGAAACCCCATTCCAGGTCCCATATCCCACGTTTCTCAAAATCTCACACATAACCATATCAACATGCCTCTAAATATGTAAATACAATTCCCCACTCTCTGTGCAAATACAGAACCCCATCTTTTCGTCATATACACCCATCCTCGTTTCCCAGAAAATACCATACTCCCTACTGAAAAATATTACACATAGCCCTAGAAAATAGTCATCTAAACTGCCATGCCCCTTCATGAAACACACAAACTCATTACATATACAGCTGTCCTCATACCCCAATTATAGCCTAAAGTATCCAGGATACTAAACCTATGTTAAAATATGACCCTGTATCTTCCAGTACTAATGTAACCTCACAATGCCTGCCTATACATAATCCAACAATTCAAAATACTCAAACAGAAATCAATCCCCAATTTTCCAGAATACAGAATCATAGAAACCCCAGAATAAACACAGAAGGATGCATGTGCAACTCCAGAAAAGCACCCAAAGCAACACAACCATACGACATGCCCTGAGTACACACCAGTGACTCTCTCTCATTCCCCAAATATAGAAAAAGAACTGGTCCTACACCCAAACTAATATACACAGCTACACTCCCTCAAATGCCCCAAAGGAAAGCAGAGAAACCCATTCCAAACCTGCCATTATGTACACGCGAAGACCCAAAATTCATGGCAGAAGAGCCAGACCTAAAGTGTTCCCCTGAGCCACAATTTGTAAACAGCTTACCTCCAAATCTTCGAGTGCACATGCTTATATCTCATGTCTTGCACACTCCCACAAAAACACACTCATATTGAACCCCAAATATTCATGTAGACACCACCAATCCACACACTTAATACAAATACAAACTTCCCAAGAACCCATTCAACATATACACAACCTCCAAACTGTGAATTCATATAAACACATTTCTAACAGAGCCCGTATATGGGAGTAAAGCATAGTAGCAAAATTACTAAGGATGAGTTTGAGTAGCCTTTACCTTTGTTTGTAAGAGAATTGACAGGAGAAAGTGGAAGAGCAGTACGCTGTTGTCTGCAGGGTCTGAGGTCTTGCCCTCGACAGCCCAGACCAGCCACTAGACCTACCCTTAGGGACCCTGCCATTCCCTGCTCATGCCTTCGTGTCTCCCTGAAGAGGACCTTCCGCAACTGTTGCCTGAGGCCTTTAGAGTTCAGAAGTTCCTGTCCCAGGAGAGGGTGCGAATGTGTGACCTCCTAAAGCAAGGCGGGAACGGGATCACCTGAGTCCTGCTGGTGCATTAGCTAAGTGCTAGGGCTGCTAACCAAAAGGTCACCAGTTTGAATCCACCAGCCATTACTTGGAAACCCTGTGGGGTCGTTCTACCCTGTCCTATAGGGTCGCTATGAGTTGCTATTGACTGTAAGGCAATTGGTTTATGGAGAGCAGTGCAGGAGCAGAATACAGAGCATCTGGGGCTCATTCTGAGGCTTCTTGGAAAGCAGGCTACACCTCCTCACCCGGAAGCTCCACGTTAGCCCTTCCGCCAAAGGAGCATGTTTGAAGCCACCACTCATGCTTTGTAAAAATTGTGGTCATTGTCGTTTTGTGCCATGGAGTCGATCTCCCCTCACAGAGACCCTATAGGGCAGAGTAGAACTGCCGATTAGGGTTTCCTAGGCTGTAATCTTTATGGGAGCAGATTCCCTGCTCTTTCTTCTCTAAAGCCAGAGCCTCAGTTGCTGGGTATTTGGTTAGCAGCCCAGCGCTTAACCTTGCACCATCAGGGTTCCTTACCCAAAGCATACCCTTTGCCATGTAGTCCATTCCGAGGTACACCAATCCTATAGGACAGAGTAGAACTGACCCATAGGGTTTCCAAGGAGTGGACAATGGATTTGAACTGCCAAATTTGGGTTAGTAGTCAGGCTCTTAATCACTTGGCACTGCTTAAAATACAGTATCCTCGAATTGGGAATAGTGCTCTTACACATTTAGATACACTTTGGACCACATTCGTTTCTTCTTCTGAATGGACTTTCAAAAATACTGTTTCTTTTTCCTATTCACTTTGAAAGTTCTTTTACACAACGGCACGGCCAAAGAATTTTAGACCTGGGAAACACTGTAAGATATGCTTTCTTCTGACTCCATTCTTAGGTTTTTCCTACTGTATTTATTGTCACACAGTATTTTTCATGCTGCATTTATTTAATACATAGACATTTCACAATAAATATTGATGTACCAAGGTTTTGTCTGAAATGTACTTGTTACCTTGACTAAGACAGTTGAGGGGCAGGTCCCAGAAAGTAGCCCCTGGCCTCGCCTAGGTCCTTGCTCCTTACAAGCTGAATGGCTTAAGATGCATCCTTAGCATATACAAGTCGGATAATAAAATTTATGGAACTTTTATTCTAAAATAAATATTTATGGAGTGAAAACAACTCCATTTACAATAGCATCTAAGAGAATAAAATATATAGGAATAAACGTACCCAGAGATGTAAAAGGCTTCTACAGTGAAATTATAAAATACAGCTGAAAGATACTAAAGAAGGCCTAAATAGATGGAAAGACATTCTGTGCTCATGGATTGGAAGACTTAATATAATCAAGATGTCAGTACTACACAAAGTGATCTACAGAGAGAACAAAACCCTAATCAAAATTCCTACACCATTCGTTACAGAAATGGAAAAAAAAATCCTCATTTTTCTATTTAAAGACAAGAGACCCCGGATTGTGAAAGCAATTTTGAAAAAGAATGAAGTAGCAGACCTCACATTTCCTGACTTCCAAACATATTACAAAACTACAGTAGATCAAAGCAGCCTGGTACTGGTTAAATGACAGACACACAGACCAAGGCAACAGAATTGAAAACCCAGAAATAAATCCAAACCTCTATGGTCAACTGATTTTCAGCAAGTGAGCCAAATCCATTTAAAGGAAAAAGAGTAGTCTCTTCAACAAATGGTGCTGGCTAAACTGGATTTCCCCAAGCAGATAAATAAAACAAGAACCATACCTCACACCATACACAAAAATTAAATCAATATGGATCAAAGACCTCGATTTAAGCCTAAAACCATACAGTTCTTGGAAGAAAATATAGGAGTAAACCTTTTTGGACCAAACTAATTTTCAATGATAGATTAGCAAACACAATAATGAATGCACAAGCATCAGATAATATGTAAGTGGGACCTCATAAAAAGTTAAATACTTATGCTCATCAAAAGACAATAAAAATAGAGAAGAGACAGCCTACAGGCTGGGAAAAATTATTTGGGAAGGATATAAGTGACTGGAGTCTAATATCTAAAATATATAGCAAACTTCTACAACTTAATAACAAAAAGACAAATAACCATATAAAAACTGGCCGAAGAACATGAAAAGACATTTCACCAAAGGGAATATTCAAATGGCCAACAGACACATGAGAAGATGCTCAACTTCATTAGCCATCAGGGAAATGCAAATCAAAACCACAATGAGATACCATTTCACTCCCACTAGGATGACTAAGATAAAAAAAAAAAAACACTAAAAAAAATGGAAAATAACAAGTGTTGGAGGTGTCATGGGGAAATCTGAACCCCTCGTCCATTGCTGGTGAAAATGCAAAATGATACAGCCATTTTGCAAAACAGCCTACTGGTTCCTCAAAAAACTGGAAGTGGAGCTGCTATATGACCCAGCAATTCCACTGCAGGTATATGCCCTAGGAATCTGGTAGAAGTGACACAAACAGACATAAGGATACCTTTTTCATCGCAGCACTATTCACAGTAGCAAAACGATGGAAGAACCTAAGTGCCCATCGATCGATTAATGGATAAGTAAACTGTCATACATTCGTACAAGGAAATACTACTCAGTAATCCAGGAGTTCCCGAAACACCTTGGAACATGAAGGAACCTGGAGGGCATTACCTTGAGTGAAATAAGTCAGTCACAAAAAACAAATATTGTATGTTATTACTTTTTTGAAATGATATGAACAAATAAAAATATATAGAAAATAATGTTCATTAGTGTTACCAGAGATGGGGTGGGGGGAAATGAAAATTCACTCACTAGATAGTAAACACTTGTTATTTCTGGTGATGGAAAAAGTAACACCAAATGAGAGTGAAATGTATACAGCTTGATGAAGGCAAACCATGTCAGTAAAATGTACACAAGGAAAAAGAACTTGTTGGTGATAGCATGTAACACACAATTTTGAAAGATAAGCAAAAACAACCAAAAAATATATATGTGAGTATATATATATGCACATAGGCATATATGTGTATAAGTATATATAAGTATACATAAGTGTGTATATAGGTGTAAACATGCATGCATATTAATATATATAATAAATCACATAGAGGAAACAGTAATAAATATTTCTTAGATATAATCAAACACCTCACGGAATTGTTTTTCTGGATTTGAAGTGTTACGACCAGGGTCTCGCGGAACATCTTCGTCCACTGGCATGACATAGTTCATAAAGTTATATTTTACCTCTTAGTTTGCTGAATAGTGTCTGGGATTTCAAAAGCTTGAAAGCGGCCTTCTAAGTTACAACTATTGGTCTCTACTACTCCTCTGCAGCAAAACAGAATGTAGGAAGCCAAAGACTTAAAGAAACTTGTCTACAAGACAAATAGTCTACAGAAACCACGGCCTCATCTGCCCTGAGACCAGAAAAACTAGCTAGTGCCCAGCTATCACTACCATTCCTTGTGATTAGGGCCACAATAGATGGATTATGACAGAATGGGAGAAAAATGTGAAACAAAATCTCAAATTCATTAAAAAAAAAAAAACAAGTTTACTGGACTGGTTCAGATTTGAGGACTCCCCAAAATCACTGCCCTGAAATACTCTTCAAATTTTGAACTGAATCAAACCCCTGAGGTCACCTTGTACCTGAATAACAGACTGGCTCCCAAAATAATGAACATCACCTGTAAACACTGTGCTCCTTAAAAATCACCTATATGGGACCAAACGGTCAACAATTTAAACAAAGATGAGAATGTCAGAGTCAGGGAAACGAGATTATAGGAAACAGAAAAACCAGAATGTAAATTAAGACAATGTTCAAGAATTGCGAAGAATGTAACCAATGTCACCGAACAAATTGTGGAGAAATTGTTGAATGGGAACCTAAAACACAGTAAAATATTATTTTTTAAAAAGTAACACGCTTAGAACAGACGGCGGTGGTGCTTGCACAACATGATGAACACAGTGTCACTGAATTGTGCATGTGAAGAAGGTGGGAATCACACGTGTGTTGTTACATATATATTGACCACAATAAAAAGAAAATTTAAAATGTTTATGGAATCAAATAAAGCTCCAGGATTCGTTATACTTTCTGATATATAAGACCTAAGCAAATACACTCCCATTTAAGAAATGCACGCTTAGTCCAAATCCAAAGATTGCTGCTTAAGAGGCCGTTCCTGAAATGAGAAATAAACTCGATTGACATGTGAACCCTCTCAAGCTTGCTCTTTATAAAACCCCTGATTCCAGACTTAACCTCCCAGCCTTCCTACCAGACAGGGCAGACAGCTGTGCTGCCTCTAAAAAGGAAGAAATCCATCACCCAAGGGTCAGTTTTGCCTCAGGCAGCCCTGCTGTTCATTCAAACATCCCAGGCTGCCTTGCAATAAGAAATGTTTGATTTTCACATCACCTGCCTTTGGCACTTCCTACTACATTGTATTTGCATTTTTACATGCACTATATCATTCTCTCAGTGTCCCCTGGCTCTACAAATCTTCTAGGAATGAATGTAAGAGATCTCCTAAGGAAAAGGTCCTCAATATATGTACTTCAGTTTACTTTTTCTTCTGTGTTGTGATTAGGAATACATGGCAACCCGTGTTATTTCCTTAATGCCTACACACTAGGTAATGTGAAAACAACATTTGGTTGCCAAGACAAAGGTGCCGGGAGAAGAGCTGTCACTAAAGAAGCTATCTGGAACTGTCTGACTTTTGAAATAATTATGTACAATTATTGAATTACATTCATTGTCAGAAATACAAACTTAAACACAAATATAAAATAAAATAACCTGAGAAGCAACAAGAACCTACTTTTGGTCATGGAACTAGAGGCTGCTGGCCTTCCTTTGAGGCCGTGGAGCTTATCCGGAAAGAGGATCATGAGTAAGGCTGGTCATGCTGGAGCTCCCAGAGCTTTCAGTAGTGGACAGGAATTTTGGGACACAAGGACTGCTTCCTAAACAATGATGCATACTGTTGTAGGTGAAAACATCACAAGGTTTAGTGAGAGCAAAAAGAAAGTTTTTTTCGGCATACATTCAAAGAGGCAAAAGTTGAAAAGCAGCCAAGCATGCTGGCAGAGCCATGTCTGCCCAAGTCCAAGGAAATATTACAGAATAAGCAAGAATGGGAAAATGGACAAGCATGCTGCCACAGCCATGCCTATCTGAGTCCAAAGAACATTACGAAGTCATCTGTATATATTAACACTACCACATGGGCAAAACCATTGAAAGCTTCACCTGTTCACAGGTTGGCTAGAAATTGTGATCCTACATTGCGAACTGTCTCTCTCAACAATCATTGGTACGGGTTTCAGTATTGACAGTTAGGCAGGTCTTCAATGGTCCAACAAATTTCTATCCACTAAATGTTAACAGAAAAAGATAAGAGTGGAAAGTCTTTTCTGTTCTGGCTTTTCCAAAAGGCTCCCTAAAAGATATTTTCCAAGATTATCTTAGCTATTGTCTTCATGCCTCGGGGCACAGTTGATGTGTCCTTGAGAGTCCTTGCAAGCCCTTGTGAGCCCAGCTTCAGCTGGGTCACCTTTTCTGTACTCAAGGAGAGGGAATAATGACTCCAATATTATTTCCTAAATCAATACACGCACTGTGTGCAT
Source organism: Loxodonta africana (assembly GCF_030014295.1). Classification (NCBI taxonomy): domain Eukaryota; kingdom Metazoa; phylum Chordata; class Mammalia; order Proboscidea; family Elephantidae; genus Loxodonta; species Loxodonta africana. The sequence goes on along the minus strand of NW_026974921.1, from coordinate 155,087 downwards.
ACACACTCGAAACACAATGGAACTTCTGAGACAATCCTAATTTCAAACACTGAGTTTCCTTGTTGTCATATGTACCCCAGCCTTCATTAGACAACGTTTCCCAAATTTTGTTCATGAAGTATTGGTGCCCTTGTAATAATGCCAGAACCTACCACCTTGAGCTAAGGAGCAGGGTGAGTTTAGGGGCACAAAAGTAGATACGTTGATAAGAAGTCTAGAGTACAGCCTTTGTGCTGTCGATAAGAGAAAGAACCCACAAATGGCCCTAAGAGGTTCATACCACTTGTGTTGGCAATGTAATTTGAAGGAAACAGACGGTAGTGTTTTTTTTTTTTTTTGTAGCATTTTGCCTGTCAGGTCCCCTTCAGGAATGTCTCCTCATCCCAACATGCCCTCCGCCCCTCCCCCACCGTAGAATGTCTTGAGTCCTACATTCTACTCCTGTCTAGATTGAAACTTCTCCCTCCTTTCCTTGGATCTCTGAACATCTGTTGGAGCCAGATCATACTGAGTCCAGGACGTGGCGACTTCACATGCTGAAGCTTGCCAGACAGCTGTGGTCAGTGACCAAGCCTGTGGAGATGACTTCAGCAGGAGATAAGTTGGTGGGGAGGTGGTGTGTTGTGTTATCAGACCCCTGCCACCCCCTCAACCTTTGGAAATTCAAATTTGACACTTCCCTTGGGGACAAGCTCTCTGAGCAGAAGTAAGGAGTAAACTCTTGATACCACCAAGGACATCCCACCAGGGGAGAATGAAGAGGCAGATGGGAAAAATGAAACAGGATGTCGGCAAAAAAGGAAAGGGGTTTTATACCGTGCATCATGAAAAGAAACACTAAGTAGCAGATGGGGAAACCACTCTTTTGAAGGCTCAGTCCTTCAAGAAAGTCTGGAGGATGTCTTTCACTTTAGAAGGTCCATTCCCTGCTATTGAGCTTGCTGGGGGCATTTCAGACAGAGTGGATGTCAACCCTGTTCCATGTGTTGGAAAGAGCATATGAGGATGGCAGGGTGTCTGTCAGGAATTCCTGAGACAGGCTCTGAGAGTCAGTGACACCTTGGGTCTCTTACTTCTGGGTACTCAGAGGCCTGGGGGTTTGGTTGAACTGCTCACAAGTTCTCTACTGGGAAACTTCTCAACTGGAGGGAAGGAACATAAAATTCACTGCAGGGACTTTTCCAATATTTACCATTTCTTCGTTCCATACTGCCACTCATCACTTGAGATTCATTGCGCTGATTCCCAGTGACCAGGCAGGGAATTCGGATGACCTAACACCTGGTTGCCTTTCCTCCACCTCCATTTGCACTTTTCCTTTGTCACAACAGTAACTCCAGTGCTGGAACCAAATATGACCATGAATCCTGGTGCCTCCACGTCTCCTTTCACTGCACTGCCCTTTCCCCAGCCCACTCTTGCACCCCCACACCAAACACCCTGGGAGCGGGACCCACTAACTATTACGACTTTATCATGCTCTCACCCTGCACTGCATGTCACTGTTCCAGTGTTCCTATTCCCTGTTGACTGTGCTTTTCTAAAGGCAGAAAGAATGTCCTTGTCTTCACTTGGACTAGGATATTAACACAAAACAACAATAATATTTGTATCTGCTATCATTTGCTGAATATTTCATGCGAGATTTTTCTCAGTGATTGTTAAAGATACAGTTAAATGTCAAAATTATCTCATGATTTAGAGACCATTCCCGTTGTACATATGGGGAACAACTCATCCAAGGTCACGAGTCAGTAAGAGGAACCCAGGTTGGTTCCAAAAGAAAAAAAAGCCGGTGTTGTTGGGTTAATTCTGACTCATGGTGATCCCAAGCATTTCACAACAGTGTTCCATGGGGTATTTAGTGATTGAGTTTCTTAAGGAGATCACCAGGCATTTGTTTCAGGAAGCCTCTGTGTAGGCTCAAACTACCAACCTTTCGATCACTAGCCGGATCCTTATTCCTTTGTGCCGGGGACTTCCCATGGTTTCAAATTGTATAGTCTTTTACTGTTACAAATAAGGCATTGACGCAGTTAAAAAAAAAAAAAAAAGAATTCTTTCCGTTACAATTAATCTCCTCTGAAGTGTAATTTGCATGCAATGGAACTTGCCCATTTCAATTTATAATTTAAATACCATCGTGTAACCATCATCCAACCAACATTTAGAGCATGGATTCTGCATCACCTCACTGATGTCTTTCAGGTACTTAGTGAGGAATAGCTTTAGGCTCTGCTGATTTTGGCAGTCACCATTCGGAGGCCACAAGGTAGAGCTGGTGAGAAGCCCCTGAGGACTTCTTATATTTTTGAACAGGAAGAGGATTGACATCTGTCTCTGTGATGAGACCTCTTTACCCATGGTCTCATTAAATGGCTGTGTGGGGAGTTCTTATTATAAAAAGACACTTCCACACTATTGATGAGCACTGTGATGTTGGGAAAGTAGCTTCATTCAGAGAACATGCTGGCCCTGCCCATCTCCCAAAACTGTGATGCTATGGACTCTGCTACCTTGACCCTCCTTGTGCCCTTGATGGCAGCCAGGGCACAGCCAAGCATGCTTCACTTTTCTCCATCATAGGAGGACTTGATTCTTCAGGGTACATTCTCTCTCCAACCCATGACATAGATCTCACAAAAATGAGCCCCAGATCTCCCAGCTCTGTTCATCACCAGCCCTTCTGGCAATCTCCTTCATGCAAACCTGATGTGGAATTTTCAGTCCTGGGTCAAGATGCTGAGAATCTCCTATTACTCTCTCCTAATTCCCAGAATTCATGTCTTACCACTTATAAATTCAGTAAAACAGAGAAAAACAAACACGCAAGAACTCAAGAATATCTACCAAGTCTGTATAACATAAATATTGCAAACACACAGGGCTCTGAATATACAAAACAATTTTAGAAAAGAAGAAGAAAGTATGGGGCTCACACTTCAAGATTTAAAGTATCACTACAAACACACAGTAAACAAAACAGTTTCGTACTGGCATTAGGATAGACATAGAGACTAAAGGAATAGGGTGCCCAGAAATGAATTCATACATCTTTGCCGAATTTGTTTCAACAACGATGCAAGCCCATTCCATGGGAAAAGAATAGTCCCTTCAACAAATGATGCTGGGACAACTGGATCTCCACATGGAAAAGTATGAAGTTGGACACATACTCTACGTCAAATACAAAAATTAACTCTAAAAGGATCAATGACCTGAATATGAGAGCTAAAACCATAAAACCCTTAGAAGTATAACCCAGGGTTATATTTTAGGATTTTTTCCCACATCTTCGTAGATATGACACAGGAAACAATAGATAAATTTCTCTTGGTGAATATTTAAATCTTTTGTGCATCAATGAGCATTATCGAGAAAGTGGAAAGTGCAGACAACTACTGATTGTGAGAATGTACTTGGAATCTCTACTCTGCTTAAGGGTTTCATATCCTGATATATAGACTGCCTAGAGCTAAATACAAAAACACCAACAACCCAACTTAAAAAATGGACAAAAGACTTTAAGGCATTATTCCAAAGAAAATATACAAATCGCCAGTAAGCACATGAAAAGATGTTCAACATTATCAGTCAGTGGGGAAATGCAAATCAAAATGACAGAGAGGTATCATTCCTTATCACGTCGATGGATGTTGCCAGAATAAAAACGAACAAACAAGGAAAAAAAAAAAAAAGATTTGGTGAGGATGTGGACAAACGGGGAGTGCATTGCTACTGGGGATATGATGTGCTGCAGCCACTGTAAAATACACCTTGGTGGCTCCTCAAATAATTTAACACAGAATTACCATATGCCTTGTAATTCCACTCCTAGGCATGTACACAAATGAACTGAAAGTAAGAAAACAGGTACTTGGACACTCACGTTCATTGTAGCATTATTCACTGAATGAAAAAGGTGGAAACAACCCAAGTGTCCATCAAAAGGTGATTGGATAAGCAAAACATGACAAATACATACATGAAATATTACGCAGCCAGAAGAGCAGTGGAGTTCTGTTACTTGCAATAAATGGATGAACCTTGAAAACATTGTTATGCATGAAGTAACTGAAATCCCAAGAACAATTATTGCGTGATCCTACTTACATGAAAATCTACAACACACAAAGATAGAGAGCAGATTAATGGCTAGGAGAACTGAAGGCACAAAGCATAGGGAGTCATTGCTGAAAACAAAGCAACAAGAAAAAGAATATTCAAAACCAAAGGAAAAGAAACCTATGAAACCTAGCATGAATTATTAAATATTGTATTTAATATAAAATTTGTTTCAATAATGATGCAAGCCCATTCCATGGGCAAAGAATAGTCCCTTCAACAAATGATGCTGGGACAACTGGATCTCCACATTTTATATTGTAAAATATGTGGTATTTTACAATATAAAAGAAGGCCAACAACCATTCTGCCAAAAAAAGAGTACATAATTACTACAAAGTACGGTCATCATGTTGGGAATAATGCTACACTGAACATATAAAGCAGACTGGCCAGGCCACAAGGGATCCATTTGTAGTACAGAGAAGAAGTTACTTGATCATTCCAGAAAGAGGTGTCAGTACACTTTTACGCAGTAGAATCCACCAAAAGGAAAGAGAGTCGCCATAAGGTGCAGAAGTCCTTGAGTGGGTACAAGTGAGGTAGGAGGCCTATGTGCAGTCAACTGGGGTCCATCATGGTCACATGACACCCTCTGGTGTGTTTGATGTTGCACACGACATGGGGGAAAATAAAGAAGGTCAGATCACCCTATCAGAGGAAGAGGACGCTGAGATGAAACCTGCAGGATTGGTTTTCTGGATTTTAAGTTATTAGGACCAGAGTCTCATAGAACATCTTGGCATGATATAGTTCATACAGTTATGTTTTATATCCTCATTTGCTAAGTAGTGTTTGTGGTTTTAAAAGCTTGTGAGTGGCCTTCCATGATACAACTGCTGTTCTCCACTCATCTGCAGCAAAAGGCAATGTAGAAAACCAAAGACTCAAAGGAGAAACTTGCCTACAAGACAAAGTCTAAACAAACCTCGAGCTAATCTACCCTGAGGCCAGAAGAACTAGATGGTGCCAGATACCACTACCATCCCTTGTGATCAGGGCCACAATAGATGGATTCTGATAGCATGGGAGATAAATGTGGCACAGAATTTCAACTCATTTAAAAAAATTGGGGGGGGGGACCAAGATGGCTGACTGCGCGGAAGCTCCAGCTGACCCCTCTTGCAACAAAGATTCAGAAAAACAAGTGAAGCAATTACATACATGGCAATCTAGGAACGCTGACCATCAAACTGAGAACTAGGGAATTGACCTGAGTAATAGGGAAGTGAGAATCCGCGTACTGAAGGAAGGTGCAGTCCCGGAGTCAGGTGAGCTGCTCCCCAGCCCCGAGGCCTCAGGGGAATGAGAAACCGCTCGCTGAAGAAGCGACCAGTTCCAGAGCCAGGCAAGCCACGTCCCAGACCTGAACCCTTGCGGAGTCTTGGAAGCAGAGCTATGGAGATGATCGTGGCTTCCTGAGACAAGGCAAACAGGGATGCAGTACTAACCCCCTGGGCAATCTCCACAGGGACCTAGCCCATGCACACGGGCTACACACTCCTCCGGAATCTCAGATAAAACTGTCCTCACCAAACAAGAGAAGTGAGTTTATCTAATTTACTACCTCTGATCTATCTGATCCCTCCCCTCCCTGCCCCAGCCGGCTTCATTAACATTGGAATTCCCTGGGCCAGAAATTGAAGTGCTTTGCAGGTTTTTTTTTTTTTTTCTTTTCTAACCCATTCTCCTGGCCTGGAAAAGCAGCAACTAACAATCAGATGAAAAATCCTTTCCTGATTTCTCTAAACTGGAATAGCATTACAGAACAAGCGCCATTCAGGCATAAGAGATCCACAGTCTTTGGCTTTCACCCCTACCTGGAACCAGGTGGCTATTTTAATGCAAAGGCAATTCTTTTAGAGATCAGCTGTAATTGTTGTAGCTGAGCAGTGGGAAGGCAAGTTTTGGACCACTCTACCTATTAAACAGAGACCTCACTGATCTGTAGCATGGAACTGAGGGCTGAGGCTCCATCCACACCACCTAACCACCTGCTAAAGGGGACAGAGGATAGCAATGCCTACCAATTTTTAGAGGTACAAGCATTGGGTGCCTAAGGTACAGCTGCAGAGCCCACCCACCAGACCACCCTAGAGAACATAGATGCTCTTTCCTCACTGGCACTTGGGGGGAAGGCTGTCCACACCCTGCCCTCCTCAGAGTGTGACCCCCTGCCATTACAAGAAACCAGTACATACAACCATCACCACTACTCCTCTAAGTTAGTAGCAGAGAGCCTACACCACACACTAGCTGACCCACTATCAGAACACCTGATTCTATTCAAGCATAGTGAATGGACACATCGGCTCATATACTGGGTAACAGCTCAAACCAGCTGGTAACAGGAATAAGCAATTCAAAAGCTCTAACAATTAAGTTAGCTCATTCTAGTAGTCCATCTGGGTGTATTGAAACAAAACAAAAGAAAACAAGAAGATAAGACTCAGCAAGCAAATATAAAATAAATCATTACAATAACTCATAGATGGCTTGGAGACAGCAGTCGATATCAAATCACATAAAGAAGCAGACCATGATTGCTTCTACAAACCCCCAAATCAAAGAATCAAAATCTTTCCCAAATGAAGATACATTCCTGGAGTTGCCAGATATAGAATATAAGAAACGAATGTACAGAATGCTTCAAGACATCAAGGATGACCTCAGAAATGAAATAAGGCAATCTACAGAAAAAGTCAAGGAACACACAGATAAAGCAGTTGAAGAAATTGAAAAGATTATTCAAGAATGTAGTGAAAAATTAATAAGCTGCAAGAATACACAGAGAGACAGCATTCAGAAATCCCAAAGATTAACAATAAAATTACAGAATTGGACAACTCAATAGGAAGTCAGAGGAGAAGAATCGAGGAATTAGAATGGAGAGTGGGAGAGTTGGAGGATAAGTCAATTGACACCAATGTAATTGAAGAAAAATCAGATAAAAGAATTAAAAAAAATGAAGAACCCCTAAGAATCATGTGGGACTCTATCAAGAAGAATAACTTGCATGTGACTGGAGTTCCAGAAAAGGGAGGAATAACAGAAAATACAGAGAGAATAGCTGAAGATCTGTTGGCAGAAAACTTCCCTGGCATTGTGAAAGATGAAAGGATATATATCCAAATGTTCATCGAACCCCATACAAGACAGATCCCAAAAGAAAATCACCAAAATATATTATCAAATGTGCCAAAACCAAAGATAAAGAGAAAATTTTAAAAGTAGCCAGGGATAAACAAAAAGTCACCTACAAAGGGGAATCAATAAGAATAAGTTCAGACTACTCGGCAGAAACCATGCAGGCAAGAAGGCAATGGGATGACATATATAGAGCTCTGAAGGAGAAAAACTGCCAGCCAAGAATCAAATGCCCAGCAAAACTCTCTCTCAAAGAGAAAGGTGAAATTAAGACATTTACAGATAAACACAAGCTTAGAGAAGTTGCAAAAAACAAACCAAAGCTATAAGAATTACTAAAGAAAATTATTTGGTCAGAAAATCAATAATATCAGATACCAACACAAGGTCACAAAACAGAACATCCTGATATCAACTCAGATAGGGAAATCACAAAAACAAAATAAGATTAATGAAAAAAAAAATGATCAAAACAGGGAATCATTGATGTCTTTATGTAAAAGATGACAATAATCAAAAAAGAGGGACTAAATACAGGAGGCATAGATCTTCCATACAGAGAGGAAACCAAGGCAATATAGGATGATACAAGTTAGGTTTTTACTTAGAGACATAGGGATAAATATTAAGGTAATCACAAAGAGGTCTAACAATTCCATACTTCAAAAAAAAAAAAAAAAACCAAGATAAACATAACGACTCAGCAAAAACAAATTCAACTGCTATGAAAATGAGGAACACACAATTTACAAAGAAAAACTTCTCAGCACAAAAAAAGGAAAGGGAAAAATGAAATTGTCAAGAACACACAGAAAAAGGCATCAAAATGACAGCACTAAACTCACACTTATCTATAATTATGCTGAATGTAAATGGCTTAAGTGCACCAATAAAGAGACAGAGTGCCACAGACTGGATAAAACAACATGATGCGTCTATATGCTGCCTACGAGAGACATGCCTTAGACTTAGAGACACAAATAAACTAAAACTCAAAGGATGGAAAAAATATATCAAGCAAACAACAATCAAAAAAGAGCAGGAGTGGCAATATCAATTCCTGACCAAATAGACTTTAAAGTTAAATCCACCACAAATGATAAAAAAGGACACTACATAATGATTAAAGGGACAACTTACCAGGAAGATATAACCATATTAAATATTTATGTCCCCAATGACAAGGCTGCAAGATATATAAAACAAACTCTAACAGAATTGACAAGTGAGATTAGACAACTCCACAATTATAGTAGGAGACTTCAAAACACCACATTCAGTGAAGGACAGGACATCCAGTAAGAAGCTGAACAAAAACACCGAAGATCTAATTGCCACAACCAACTAACTTGATCTCATAGACTTATACAGAACACTCCACCCAACAGCTGCAAAGTATATATTTTTCTAGTGCACGTGGAACATTCTCTAGAATAGACCACATATTAGGTCATAAAGCAAACCTGTACAGAATCCAGAACATTGAAATATTACAAAGCATCTTCTCAGACCATAAGGCCATAAAACCAGAAATCAATAACAGAAAAACTAGGGAAAACAAATCAAATACTTGGAAACTGAACAATACCCTGCTCAAAAAAGACTGGGTTATACAATACATTAAGGAGGGACTAAAGAAATTCATAGGATGCAATGCGACTTAAAACACTTCCTACCAAAACCTTTTGGACACAGCTAAAGCAGTGCTCAGAGGTCAATTTATATCAATTAATGCACACATATAAAGAGAAGAAAGAGCCAAATCAAAGAACTGTCCCTACAACTTGAACAAATAGAAAGAGAGCAACAAAAGAAACCTTCAGGGACCAGAAGAAAACAAATAATAAAAATTAGAGCATAATTGAAAAACAATTGAAAGAGTTAACAAGCCCAAAAGCTGCTTCTTTGAAAAAATCAACAAAATTGATAAACCATTGGCCAGGCTGACTAAAGAAATACAGGAAAGGAAATAAATAACCCAAAAAGGAAATGAGGTGGGCCATATCACAACAGACACAACTGAAATTAAAAGAATCCTATCAGATTACTATGAAAAATTGTACTCTAACAAATTTGAAAATCTAGAAGAAATGGATGAATTCCTAGAAACAGACTACCTACCTAAACTAACACAAACAGAAGTAGAACAACTAAATAGATGCATAACAAAAAAGAGTTGGCTTCACTGCAGAGTTCTACCAAACTTTCAGAGAAGACTTAACTCCACTACTACTAAAGGTATTTCAAAGCATAGAAAAGGATGGAATACTCCCTAACTTATTCTATGAAGCCAGCATATCCCTGATACCAAAACCAGCTAAAGACAACACAAAAAAGAAAATTACAGACTTATATCCTTCATGAACATAGATGCAAAATCCTCAACAAAATTCTAGCCAATAGAATTCAACAACATATCTAAAAAATAATCCACCTCAACCAAGTGGGATTTATACCAGGTAAATAATAAGGATGGTTCAATATTAGAAAAACAATTAGTGTAATCCACCATATAAATAAAACAAAATACAAGAACCACTTGATTTTATGAATTGATGCAGAAAAGGCATTTGACAAAGTCCAGCACCCATTCTTGATACAAACTTTCAACAAAACAGAAATAGAAGGAAAACTCCTCAACATAATAAAGGGCATTTACACAAAACCAACAGCTAACATCATCCTTAATGGAGACATTCTAAAAACATCCCCCTTAAGAACGGGAACCAGACAAGGATGCCCCTTATCACCACTCTTATTCAACATTGTGCTGGAGGTCCTAGCCAGAGCAATTAGGCTGGATAAAGAAATGAAGGGCATCCAGATTGATAAGGAAGAAGTAAAAATATCTCTGTTTGCAGATGACATGATCTTATACACAGAAAACCCTAAAGAATCCTCAAGAAAACTACTGAAACTAATAGTTCAGCAAAGTATCAGGTTACAAGATAAACATACAAAAATTATTTGGATTCCTCTACACCAACGGAAAGAAGATTGAAGAGGAAATCATCAAATCAATTCCATTCACAGTAGTCCCAAAGAAGATAAAATACTTAGGAATAAATCTAACCAGAAACGTAAAAGACCTATACAAAGAAAACTATGAGGTACTACTACAAGAAACCAAAAGGGACATACCTAAGTGGAAAAACATACCTTGCTCATGGATAGGAAGACTTAACATTGTAAAAATGTCTATTCTACTAAAACCCATCTATATATGCAATGCAATTCTGATCCAAATTCCAGCAGCATTTTTGAATGAGATGGAGAAACAAATCACCAACTTCATATGGAAGGGAAAGAAACCCCTGATAAGTAAACCATTGCTGGAAAAGAAGAACAAAGTGAGGGGCCTCACTCTTCCTGATTTTAGAACCTATTATACTACCACAGTAGATAAAAAAGACTGGTACAACAACAGACACATAGACCAATGGAACAGAATTGAGAATCCAGATATAAATCCATCCACATATGAGCAGCTGATATTTGACAAAGGCCCAGTGTCAGTTAATTGGGGAAAAGACAGTCTTTTTAACAAATGATGCTGGCATAACTGGATATCAATGTGCAAAGAAATGAAACAGGACCCGTACCTCACATCATGCACAAAAACTAACTCCAAATGGATCAAAGACCTAAACATAAAGTCTAAAACGGTAAAGATCATGGAAGAAAAAATAGAGACAACGTTAGGAGCCCTAATACATGGCATAAACTGAATACAAAACATTACTAAAAATGCTGAAGAGAAACCAGATAACTGGGAGCTAAAAATAATCAAACACCTATGCTCATCTAAAGACTTCACCAAAAGAGTAAAAAGACCACCTAGAGATTGGGAAAAAATTTTCAGCTATGACATCTCCGACCAGCACCTGATCTCTAAAGTCTACATGATTCTGCTAAGACTCAACCACAAAAAGACAAACAACGCAATTAAAAATGGGAAAACAATATGAACAGACACTTCACTAAAGACGACATTCAGGCAGCTAACAGATACATGAGGAAGTGCTCTCGATCATTAGCCATTAGAGAAATGCAAATCAAAACTACAATAAGATTCCATCTCACTCCAACAAGGCTGGCATTAATCCAAAAACACAAAATAATAAATGTTGGAGAGGCTGTGGAGAGATTTCAACACTTATACACTGCTGGTGGGAATGTGAAATGGTACAACCACTTTGGAAATCTATTCGGCACTTCCTCAAAAAGCTAGAAATAGAACTATCATAGGACCCAGGGATCCCACTCCTCGGAATATATCCTAGAGAAATAAGAGCCTTTACACTAACAGGTATATGCACACCCATGTTTATTGGAGCACTAAGATGGAAGCAACCAAGGTACCCATCAAAGGATGAATGGATAAATAAATTATGGTATATTCACACAATGGAATAGTACACATCGGTAAAGAACAGTGATGAATCTGTGAAACATTTCATAACATGGAGGAACCTGGAAGACATTATGCTGAGTGAAATCAGTCAGTTGCAAAAGGACAAATATTGTATAAGACCACTATTATAAGATTTTGAGAAATAGTTTAAACTGAGAAGAATGCATTGTTTTGTGGTTATGAGAGGGGGGAGGGAGGGAGGGTAGGAGAGGGATATTTACTAATTAGATTGTAGATAAGAACTACTTTAGGTGAAGGGAAGGACAACAGTCAATACAGCAGAGGTCAGCACAACTGGACTAAACCAAAAGCAGTTTCCTGAATAAACTGAGTGCTTCAAAGGTTAGCGAAGCAGGGGCAGGGGTTTGGGGACCATGGTTTCAGGGGACATCTAAGTCCACTGGCATAATAAAATCCATTAAGAAAACATTCTGCATCTCACTTTGAAGAGTGGCATCTGGGATCTTAAATGCTAGCAAGCAGCCATCTAAGATACATCAATGAGTCTCAACCCACCTGGATCAAAGGAGAATGAAGAACACCAAGGACACAAGGTAATTACAAGCCCAAGAGACAGAAAGGGCTACATGAACCAGAGACTACATTGTCCTGAGACCAGAAGATCTAGATGGTGCCTGGGCACAACCGATGACTGCCCTGACAGGGAATACAGTGGATGACCCCTGAGGGAGAGGGGAACAGTGGGATGCAGACCCCAAATTCTCATAAAAAGACCAGACTTTATGGTCTGACTGAGACTAGAAGGACCCTGGTGGTCATGGTCCCCAGACCTTCTGTTGGCCCAGGACAGGAACCATTCCTGCAGCCAGCTCGTCGGACATGCATTGGACTGGACAATGGGTAGTAGAGGGATGCTGGTGAGGAGTGAGCTACTTGGATCAGGTGGACACTTGAGACTATGTTGGCACCTCCTGACTGGAGGGGAGATGGGAGGGTAGAGGGGCTTAGAAGCTTGCGAAATGGACATGGAAAAAGAGAGTGGAAGGAGGGAGCAGACTGTCTCATTAGGGGGGAGAGTAATTGTGGGTATGTAGTAAGGTTTTTTTTAACAAGGTGTATAGGAAACCCTGGTGGAGTAGTGGTTAAGCGCTACAGCTGCTAACCAAAAGGTCAGTGGGTTGAATCCACCTAGGTGCTCCTTGGAAGCTCTACGGAATCGACTCAACGGCAGTGGGTTTGGTTTTGGTAGCAAGGTGTATATAAGTTTTTATCAGAGAGACTGACTTGATCTGTAAACTTTCACTTAAAGCAAAATAAAAAATATATATTTATCATCAAATACAGAAAAAGAGGGGGGCTTACTGGACTGGTTCACACTTGAGGACTTCCTGAAATCACTGCTTTGAGATACTCTTCAAACTTTGAACTGAAACTAATCCCAGTAGCGAAATAACAGATTGGCTCACAAAATAATGAATACCTCTCATAAGTAACGTGCCGCTTTAAAAAAATCATCTATATGAGAGCAAATGGTAAACAATTACTTTAAAACAAAGATGAGAATGTAAGAGTCAGGGGAAGTAGATTATTGGAAGGTTGCAATTGCCTATCTAGGATACAACTATTGGTCTCTACTCCTCCAGAATAAAAGAAAGAAAGAAACCAAAGGCTCAAAGAAGAAACTAGTCTACAGGACAAATAGTCTACATGAGCCATGACCTCATCTACCTTGAAACCAAAAAAAAAAAAAAAAAACTAGATGGTGCCCGGCTACCACCTCCGACCATTCTTATCAGGGCCACAGTAGATGGACCCTGATAGTATGGGAGAAAAATGTGGAATAGAACCTCAAATTCATAAAAAACTAAACAAAAACCAGACTGGTTGAGACTGGAGGACTACTGTCCTGAGATACTCTTTAAACCTTGAGCTGAAACTAGACCTGAGGTTATCTTTTAGCTAAATAATAGATAAAAAAAATCTTTTAGCTAAATAATAGATAGGCTCCTAAAATAAAGAATACCACCCATGACGACTGTGATCCTATAAAAAATCATCTTTATGGGACCAAATAGTCAACAATTACTTTAAAACCAAGGTAAAAATGCAAGGAGGCAGGGCAACTAGATTAATGAAAGTGGAACAACCATAACAGAAATATTGAGAATTTTCACGAATCATGAAGAATGTACCCAATGTCACTGAACAATCTGTGCAGAAATTGTTGAATGAGAACCTAAACTGCTATGTAAGCCTTCACTAGAAACATGTTATTATACTAAAAAGAGTATTTTCTAATTTCCTTTGTGATTTCTTCTTTGAACCAAGAATTATTTAGAAGTATACTGTTTAATTTTCTACTATTTGGAAAATTTATAGATATTTTATTGTTATTGGTTTCTAATTTCATAGCATTGTGGTCAGATAACATACTCTATGACGCCGATCCTCCTGAATGTATTGAAAGCTGTTTTAGGGCAGTGGCATAGTGGTTAAGGGATGTGGCTGCTAACCAAAAGGTCAGCAGTTTGAATTCACCAGTGGCTCCATGGAAACTTCATGGGGCAGTTCTACTGTCTGATGGAGTCACTATGAATCAGAATCGACTCAACAGTATAAGGTACTTAAGGTCCCCTGGTGGTACAATGGTTAAGCACTTGGCCGCTCACCGAAGGCTTAGAGGTTCAAATGCACCAGCCACTTTGTAGGAGAAAGATGTGGCAGCCTTCTTCCATAAGACTACAGCCTTGGAAACCCTATGAGGCACTTATACCCAGTACTAGGGTCGCTATGAGTCAAAACTGACTCAATAGCAATGGGTATCTAAAGTCCTCAGGTGGCACAAGTGGTTTGCTTTTGTCTATTAACCTAAAGGTTGGTGGTTCAAACCTACCCAGTGGCACCACAGAAGAAAGGCCTGGCAATCTGCTTCCATAAAGATTAAAAAAAAAGAAAAAAAAAAACTTTTTTTCTTTTTTTTTTTTTTTAAGAAAACCCTATGAAACAGTTCTACCGTAACACATGGGGTCAGCATGAGTTAGAATTTGGGTTATACGGTCTAGTTTGATGAATGCTGCATGTATACTTGCAAAGAATTAGACTCTGCAATGGTTAAGTGTATTATTTCTGTAAATGGCAATTAGGTTAATTTGGATGATAATGCTATTCAAATCTTTTATATCCTTACTGATTTGTCTATGTGTTCTAACAATTAATAAGGAAGAGGTGTCACTATCTCTTTTTGTTTGACTTTCTGCAATTTGAATATGATATGCCTGGGTGCAGATTTTTTCGTATATATCTTGCTTTGTCGCTATGAGTAGGAATCAGTCCGACAGCAACGGGGTTTGGTTTTGAATTTATCTTGCTTAGTGTTTTCTGGGGCTACTGGATTTGTAGTTTGGTGTCTGTCAACAATTTTGGAAAATTCTCAGTCCTTCCTGCTTCAAGTCTTTCTTCTGTTCCTTTCTCTCTTCTCCTCTTAGTATTCCCGTTATGCATATGTTACATGTTTTGTGATTGCCCCACAGTTCTTGGATAGTCCTTTTTTTTTCCTCCAATCTTTTTTTCTCTTTGACTTCCAGTTTGAGAAGCTGCTGCTGAAACATCTTCAAGCTCACTGATTCTTCCCTTAGCTATTTCCAGCCTACTAGTAGGGGCATCAAATGCCTTATTCATTTCTGTTGCAAATTTTGATTTCTCACATTTCCTTATTGTTCACAATTTTTTTGGTTAGACTACTTATCTATTCTTGCATGTTGTCCACTTTTTCCATGAGAGCCCTTAACATATTAATCATAGTTATTTGAAATCCCCAGTCTGATCATTCTAACACCTCTGGCATTATCTGAGTCTGCTTGTGATACCTGCCCTTTCCCTTCAGATTGTTTTTTGCTTTATAGTATGCCTTGTAATTTTCTGTTGAAAGCCAGCATGATGTATAGGTAAAAGGAACTGTATTCTTTTGGATGTAAAGTTTTGTTAATGTTCATGCAGAGGTAAAGTGTGGGGGAAGGGAATGCTTGTCGGAACATAAGTCATATTATGTCACTCTTCTACTTAAACCCTGCCTTTTCTCTCAAAGGAAAAGTCAAAGTCCTTTAAGTGGCTGACAATTCCTACATGATCTGGCATCCATTACTACTTTGGTATCACCTCCTACTGCATTGCCCCCTTGCTCCATTACAGCCTCACTGGTTTCCTTACTGTTTCTCCAACACTTCAGGCATGCCCTTGCCTCAGGACCTTTGTACTTGTGCCCTCTCCTGAAATGGTCTTCCTTCAGCCATTCCCACGGCTTGTGCTCGACTCAAATGTCACCTTATCATAGACACCTTCCCTTCCACCCTACATTAAAAGCAATCCTTCCTTCCCCCATCTACCTTCTCACCCTCTCCTAGAATTACCTTTCCTCTTATGCAGCTTCATGTTTTTTCTCCAAAGCACATTTCACCATCTTATTTGTCTGTTTATTTATTATCTGTCTTCCTGACAATAGGAGGTATGTTCCATAAGGGCAGAGTCTTGCCGTTTTTCATTCACTGCTGGATACCCACTGCCTAGAACAGTGCCCGGTACATAGCAGCACTCAATAAGCATTTGTTGGATAGAATACTAAAGAACAGACTAATCAATGGAAAGATGCAATTATTGGGCAGCACTGAGAACTGGAAAACCTGCTTTAGAGCCTTGATTCTGACTCCATAAAAACTTTCCCAATGACTTCCCCTTTCTGCTTCCCTAGACTTCCTTGCTCCAGCCCCATCTCTTTCATAGCCTTTCCAGCTTTCCACCCAATGCTGGAAGCGGCAGTGCCTGAAGCAGATGGTCCACCGGGCACAGGTAGGACACAAAGTGATGGTGCAAGGGCAGGGAAGGCAGTTGCGATAGCTTATCCATATCCATACCTTAGCTTTGGTTGGCTGTGCTGAAAAAGAGCCACGTAAATCCTGTAGGATGCCACTAGACAACATAATAGACAATTTGCCATAAATAAGGAAGAGTTCACTGACTCAGCTGATAAGACATTGAGACTCTTCATCTTGGAGTTGTCCAGTCATCCAGGCTCTGGGCACAATCTTTAGTTCACAAAGAAGCCATGGTATAAAAGATCTAACTGTGAAAACAGATTGTTTGGGCTCAGATCCTGACTCTGTCACTTACCAACTATGGTATCTTGGAAAATTTGTGTCATTAAACTGGGTCAGTTAAAAGGATATAATATCAATCACATACAGATTTTGGAAGGACTAAATAAGTGTGAAGTGGTAACTACAGAAACGGGCACAGAGGGAGGGCTCTATGAGAGGTATCGTTACAATTATTAAATATTACCATCACCACCCCAGTACATACAAAATGAACTTCAGTATTTTCAAGGGTGGGAAAATTAATATACAGAAAAAAAAATTATTTTTAATGCTCTTTTAACACAGATATCATCTAAGCCTTCGTAATTACACCATGTGATGCAAAAAGACCAAAACTGTCTATAAACCTTTGATGAAGAAAATCATCGTAATTTCAAAAAGAATGAAATATCTTACTGTAAAGTTTTCACCCACCTTGTTCTTCCCAACACCTATGAGAAGTCCTAAACGCACACAAAGATAAAAGAGCAAAATAGGATGAAAATCCCAATGAATTAATGTCGGAAAATTGTATGATGTTCTTTAACATTAAAAATAAATAAATCTGACTTTAAAGTATTACACACTACTAAAAACTTGATGATGACATGTGATAGTTTAACGTACATTTTCACCCATATGAATTAAAATTTAAACAATTCTTTGATGCATTTTTGTAACAGTTTTAGTATAACTAAAATACATGTAAACATTAGAAAACTCTCTGAAAATAAAAGTTTTTTTTTTTTTTTTTTTAAATCACTGCTTCATACTCCAAATCTAAATAGCTTCATATAAAGCACTGGTCTTTGTGATTCACAAAAAGCAGATGACAATTCCTGAACACGAGCTGAAGTGACAGGAGAAACTCCCAATACTACTATAGCCCTGAGTATGAGCCCTGATTCTAATAACCCGTCTTCATTAATTCCTTTTCATTTCATCTTTGTGAAAGAGGGAAGGGACAAGGCAGAAAGAGAGGGCTAGGTGTGCCTACTCTGTTCTGCACATCTAGTTCAGTGCCCGGAACAATAACATACAAGTATTCATCAGAGCACAAAAAGACGTTAAACACCAAATAAGGAGGAAGACTAACTTCCTAATATTTATATGCATACATTGATATATATAGATATAGATGCACTCGCACATACGAAGATGCACTCGCACAGACACGGATGCACTCACACAGATATACATATTTATATATATATTTCTGTATAGATATTTGTGATATGTGTATTTCTATATATATTTATATTTGTGTATATTTTATATACATTTATACGTATATTTATATATGTACGCTTATATATTTATACGGAAACCCTGGTGGCATAGTGGTTAAGTGCTATGGCTGCTAGCCAAAGGGTTGGCAGTTCAAATCTGCCAGGCACTCCTTGGAAACTCTATGGTGCAGTTCTACTCTGTCCTATAGGGTCGCTATGAGTCAGAATCGACTTCGACGGCACTGGGTGTATATTTATATACTCATACACTTATTTATACACTCACTCATATATGCACATTTGTATTATGTATATGTGTGTGTATATATATGTAGATATAGATAAACAGATACAGATATATAAGCAGTGGGTTTTTTTTTAATATAGAGCTATGTTGTTAGGTTGTTGTTAGGTGCCGTCGAGTTGGTTCCAACTCATAGCGACTCTATATGCACAACAGAACGAAACACTGCCCGGTCCTGCGCCATTCTCACAATCGTTGTTATGCTTGAACTCATTGTTGCAGCCACTGTGTCAATCCACCATACATAATACACTGTACATTACTATTATATACCCAAACCCACTGCTGTCGAGTCAGTTCCAACTTATGGTGACTCTACAGGACAGAGTAGAACTGCCCTATCGGGTTTCCAAGACTGAAAATCTTTACTGAAGCAGACTGCCACATCTGTCTCACGCAGAGAGGCTGGTGGTTTTGAACTGCTGACCTTTCAGTTAGCAGCCAAGCGCTTTAACCACTAAGCCACCAGGCCTCCCTACTGTCATGTACAGTGATTACATGAGCAAATTTTGAAACAAACTGCCTGGGTTTGAATTCTAGCTCAATTTTATCATCTGATTGATCTGGGCAAGTTACTTTCCATCTCTGTGCCTCAGTTTCCTCATCTCTAAAATAGATCTCACTCATAAGGTTGTTGTACAGATTAAATAAAACACACAAGACACTTAGAAAAAGGTCTCACGCACAGAATGTACACAATAAATATTAGCTTTCATTATTATAGAAGCAATACAAACAAATGGCTTAACTAAAGAAATTTCCATTGAGATATAGCTGAGTTCCAAAATTCATGTGCAAAGTCATTTACGTCAACTGCTGAAGTTGTACATTTAGATTCAAGTGATTACTGACGTATGTTATGATCTCCAATAGAGTTCTGGGGACTTTACAGGCAGCCTCTGCATGCCCTTCTCCTATACCATCCACTCCATCTCCCTTGGAGCCTAGGCATCATCTTATTAATTCAAATACTTCCATGAGTTAACTGTTTAGTACTTAAAGACACACCAAAAGCAACCACTAGCATGAAAGTACAGTAAAATGTTCTTATTTCAGAATAGCAAAACCTTTTTCTAACACAATGGTGAATTAGGGAGGACTGTGGGTCAAGAGGAGCCCTGGCACAGTGGCTAAGAGCTCAGCTGCTAACCAAAAGGTCAGCAGTTAGAATCCACTAACCACTCCTTGGAAACCCTGCGGGGTAGATCTACTCTGTCCTAAGGGTTGCTATGAGTTGGAATCAACTCAGTGGCAAGGAGTTTGGTTTGGTGGGTCAAAATGGAAGGGTTGGATGAAGGAGAAAAAAAGAAAAATGGAGAAGAGGAGAAATACGAGAATTTAGACAACTGTGAAAATTTAATTCCTGGATATTCTTTCTTTCTCCTCGCTATAACTGTAAGGACTTTTCTCATATACGGCATATATAAGTAAATCACTGCAATATTTAAAACACTTAGATTTTTGTAAAATTCATTCTCTGAAAACTCTTAGTGGCCCCATTAATCCGTCCCTTAAAAAATCTCAGAATTAAAAAGAAGCGTACACACACAAAAAATAGATAAATAAAAGCATTGCTGTCATTTGAGGGTTTTTTTTTCCTGCAATCAACAAACTGCACACTTGGGAGTTGCTTTTCCAGCGTCAATTTTCACAGACCATCCACTTTTTCTTACCATCATCCCACCACCCTTAATTTAGAAAAGACAGGGCCAGTAAGTGCTCCAAACATCAAGTTTTCTCTCCAAAAGGCCATGTGGCACTTGGGAACACTCCACATTCTCAATTGTCAGCACTTCTGCTAACCCCTGCAGATAAGGAGTATGACTCCGCTGACTTATTGCAAAAAAAAAATACTGATTGTAAAAAACTGTTTCTTAAAATCAGGCATATTTCTATTACCTACCCACCCCACTCCCCACCCTCATTGCTCCCCCACACACAGGTACCCTCAAATAGTCCACGTCAGGGGGGTGCCCCAAGCGGGGTGACCGGCTCCGCTCTTCGTTTATACCACCTGGAGGCCTCTGGAGACACCATACCTTTGGCTGGCAATTCCGTGAACCCTGTCTATTTTAGTTGGCACCTATTCAAAAAGGCAGGTGAGTCTACAAGTCAGGTCTTTAAAACGAGTTTAATAGGAGTCAGCCGGTATGCCCACTCACCTCAAGTTTCTTAAACAGAGGTAATAATTTCTTAAGATGTTTACAATGTCTTAACTATGGGTTAATTAAATCCCTTAGTAAGGATGGTGCACTACGGAAAATCCTCCAGCTTAATGACCCCATTTTCATATACAGAAGGGGAATCTCCAAAATTACAAATTTGAGCTTCTACATGCTAAAAAGCCTGTCAAAATGATGAATTTGAGATAAACGCATATTACATATTATATTACATACGTGATTGCATAGAAACAAGACTAGAAGCCCGTAAACCGGTACGGAGTGTAATAAGAATGCATATATTGAAATACAGTCTTATATATTTATTTCTTAGACCACACCCTCCCTGGGTGGTTTCTCAGGCTCGCCGGGCCAAATGGTCAGCATCACGCTGTCCAGGCGCCCACTGGGTGGAGGCGCCGGCTGTGATGCAGCATCCAAACAGACACCCAGCGTCGTGGTCGCCCCGGGGAAGGTGGACACTCCAGGTGCCCCAGGGAGCCCTCCCCAGGCCCGCCCAGCCCAGCCCGGCCCGGCCCAGCCCTGTCCCGCAGCTCCCCAGGCCGTGGGCCTGCCCCCTGCCACCCCAGTGCTGCCCGCCCGACCCTGAAGTCGGCTGTACAGAACCTGGCCCTGGTGGAGAAAGCAGGGCCATCTTGCGGGCGAGGGCCCCAGGCTCACCTAGGCTTAAGAGCCGCTAGCGCAGGCACAGTAGTCACAGAGCCTCAGAGAGGCCTGTTGTCCTGGTGATGACAGACAGGCGCCTCGCCCGTCCCTAACTTGGGTTCTCTGGCAGCCACTGGCAGTCACAGAACACGTGACCTGTAGGGGCGGTACCCTTTGGGCTGCCCGGCCCCTGACTCTTGGGCGTGGCCTCCTCTCCTCTCCCTTTGGTCTGGAGCATCCTAACTTGGTCACTCTGACGCCCGTCACCTGGCCAATAAAAAAAAAAATAACACAGGTGAAAAACTGTTGAGCTGGAAGCCATCTCAATGGATTTTCTTTATTTAAAAAACTGGCTACACAAGTATTCTTTTGATTATTTTTGATCTTTTGATAACTGAAGACATGTTTTAAACTACCCATAACAGAAGAATTTAAAAAATAAAACCATGCTAAATCCCACCACCTGAGGTAACTAAGGCTCATACTCTAACCTGCTTCCAATCTTCTGTGCAAATACATATCACACTACAGTGTATTATATTTTTTAAATCGGGGGCTAGTCATGCACATTATTTTATAATCTACTTTTTTCCCATTAAAATGATTATCTTTCCCGGACTATTATTTTTTTATAACGAGAGCTTTTTTTGCTTTTTAATTTTATTGTGTTTCAGGTGAAAGTTTACAGCACAATCTCCTATTAAAAAATTTACACACAAATTGTTTTGCGACATTGGTTGCAACCCCCTCATTGTGTCCGCAGTCTCCCCCTTTTCTTTTCAACCCCACGATCCAGGTGTCCATTCATCCACATGATTCTTTGCATGAGGGCTCTCTCCCCATTGGATTTGAAGTTCACTGATAGCAGGGACCTGGGACTCCTTGCCATTTTATCCTCAACAGCAAGGGCAGTGACTGGAATATGGGAGCTACTTAATAAATACCTGTTAAGTTAATGAACCTTTTCCTATAATCATAATCCAGACAGTACATTTGCGTTCAGTTAATGTGAGGATTTTTCAGCTTCAAAAGTATTTTAAAAGTACAGCAGTATGAGATGCATATCTAGTCAATTTTTTTAAACTAAATGTTTTCATTTGAATTTTTTCTCATCGCCTTTTTTAAAGAACTTAAAAAAAACCGTTGCTTTTGAGTCGATTCTAACTCATAGCAACCGTATAATTCCTCTCTAATTCTATGTTTTCAAATACCTGTAACGCATCAGTGTGGGTGAAACTTTCTTATTCCTCCTCCCATCACTGTAGCCTTTTCCCCTAAATCTACACAACTCACTCAGTCTGGGAAGTGGTGGTATTTAAGAGTTCATTTCCTGAAGAAAAGAAACCTTTCATAACATACTTATAAATTCATAATATACTTATAAATTCTGATAAATGTATTATTAAAGCTGAGCTCAGCAAATGGAGTTTCCTAAAAGGAAGTGTAACTATAATTCTCTACTAGAAAAGGAAGAAGGGAGGAAAGGAAGCATTCCTGACAAAACAAGGAAACGTGTGTTCTGCTGCTGTTGTTACTTTCTTTTTATCCAACGATGTTTCTGCCTATAATTTTCTATGACCAACATCAAGTCAAATACGCACAAAATATTGATCCCTATCCATCTGCCATCCTGCTTAAGCCGTTATAATGGGGTGAAACTTGAAAACCTGGACTGCACGGATATATCTGTAAAAGGAATGAAAATTGGTGCAACAGTACACACAATTCAAAAGTTAATAGGGCTCCTATTTATTCTACTTGCCTTCTCTAAAATTAGCTTAATTTTCATATCTCAGTATCAATCAAGCAGAAAAACAATACTACCATAACAAATTAATAGTGGACTGACTGGTATTAGTTTTTTTTCTCTTCCAGGATGTTCTGAAATCAGATAGTGGTGATGGTTGCACACCACAGTGAATAGAGTAAAAGCAACAGAACTGGACACTCCAAAATGGTGAATTTTATGTTATGTGAATTATATCTCAACTTAAAAATAAAGACTTAACAATGGTCTTTAGCAGCAATAAGACATTCATCCTTGATCAGGAGCAAGGAGCCCTTTAAGTGATATTAAAGACAAAGAGCACTAAAAATTCTGAGATAGTATCTGGAGTTCTTTTTCCTCTTGGTCTTCCCCTTTCCCCAAAACACCACTATTCTTTTTGCCCTGTCTTCTAGTTTTTCCCAACACTGCTAAATAGGAAAGACATTTTATAATATATCATTACAAAGTACCCTAAATCAGCTGAGAGTTTTTCTCCTTCATCAATCTGATTTGTCCCAAGCTTGGACTTACTGGAAACCTCTCATTGGTGTGAGAACTGCTGGCCTTAAAGTTTTCTTCTTTCAGATCCTCCTGCACCAAGTCAAGTGGGTTTTGTTTCAAAATCAAAACACATCTGAATTAGTTTTTGGAACGGACTTGACGGCAGGGCTCTGATCACACTAATTTCAGGAAAGTATTAAAAGCTGAGTGCAGCTTCGAACAACAAAAGTAGGTCGATTCTCTGAGATTCTGCAATAAACTAGCCCATACCTCTTTCTCCAGCCTCATCCGGCACAACATCCTCAACTTGCGCTCTTGGCTCCAGCGACTCTATCTGATACCGTTTCCCATTCTCCCTGCCACTCACAGGGCCTTTGCAAGTGCTTTTCCCTCTGCCCAGGGCACGCTGTCTGCCCCTCTTTGCCTAGTTTATTCCCACTCATCTTTCAGATCTACCTGAACCAAATCAAAATATTGGAAGGAGTCGTCAAAACACTGGCCTTGCCTTCTGAAGACAAGGTATTTATTAGGCGTTGAGAAATGAGAGATGGTGGAAAATTAAATCTCTGCAGAATAGGTCCAAGGGCACCCTAGAGGTGACTTCATTTTAAAGAATTTTCATGGAGATCTTGGGAAAGCTAGCGGAGGGACTGAAGAGCTAACCACAGGCTCCCTTCCATTGTACCTGGCACTAAAGGGAGGGTTCAGAGGCATAGGGAGAGTGCCGGAGCACAGGCAAGAGGAGAATTGAAGGGTCCGGAGTGGGATGCTGGGTCGCAGGAGGGCTGTTTGCTTCATTCCCTCCCACGCTCTGCTTGCCCGTTCCTTCTGAAGGAGCAGCCTCAGGGAGCTTCGCCTTCCCCACCGGGACCCCAGGCGCCACTCAAGGCCCCGCGCCTCCTGGCTACTCACCATTCGGGGGCACTGAGGAACGCTGCAGACCGAGCTGGAGCAGCGCTGCTGCCCAGAGTCCTGGTAGGCGGCTGCGCGGTGGGCCACGGGGGCCGGTTCGCTTGGCAGCCATGCCATGGTCAGGGCGTTCGCGGGGTGGCGCGCTACGGTGCGGGCTCTGGCTGCACCAGAACTGCCTAGCCTGCGCCACTCCGCGCTGCGCTCTGCTATGGGTCACAGGCTTCGCGCTCAGCGGGCGGAGAGGGAGGAGAGCAGATCCGGAAAGGCTTGAGGCTCTGGGGCCTGCAGGGGCTGACGGATCCCCAGGGGATGCAGGGTGGATCCTTCGGCCAGGGAGGTGGCTGCAGCTGGGCTTCGCCTTCGCTCTGGACACCTGCAGGCTTCAGTGCCAAAAGGGGCTGCGTACTACGTGGGCGCCGCTGTGGCAGATGGTGAGGGCTGGGAAGGTGAGGAGAAGAGGCTGCTGGGAACCCCCCACCAGTTTGGGTAACCCTTGGTGAGAGGGTGGTGCCATCTCAGAAGCTGAGCCCCCTCTGAAAGGACTGTTAAAGGGGTACTAAGTCTGCCCTTTGCTTCTTGACATTCCACTGGTGTTCTGTTATAAAAGAGGGAATTTTTTTTTTTTTTTTCAAAAAGAGAATCCTACATGACAACTGCACTCTAAGGAGTCAAACTCACAAAATAGCAAGATTCCACTTCCCTAAAGCATTTTTTTTTTAAAGCATAGCTTGGAAGTTGCTCAGAAAGGGCATGTCCAGGGCCACTTCCATTACTATTTCTGGTACCCCTAGCATTCCTCAGGAGTGCTGGTGGGATTGTCACCTTTATTAGCCACCTCCCAAACCTGGGCTCCATGGCCTGAAGAAGGCCTGAGATTGGGATTTTTTTTTTTTTAATCTGGTCTTAGGAATCAACACTAAATAAGGGTCCCAACGAAGTCTGCTCTAGAGGTCCTGCCCTGGCTAACTCACCGCCTAGCCTGTACCCCCAACATCAGCATCCATCAGTGGAGGATTTGTATTCTTCAGAGGTGGAGTAATAATGGTCAGTATTGCTATAACTAGGGGCATGGGTGGCACTTTGCAGCTTACAAATCCCTTCCATATTCATGGACTGCCCAACAAATATCTACTGAGTGCTTGCAGCATGTCCTCCCCTGTGCTGGACCCTGAATGAGGCTTAAAATGTCCTAAAATGTTCACACTCGAGTGTGGAAGACAGATACTTAAGTTTGAACAGGTGATTGGTGCTCTGTGGAACAGATGACTCTCACCATCTGATGAACTCAGAAACGGATACTGGAAGAGTTTAATTTGCCTACTTTCTTTCGTAGTAACAACTGGGATTGGAACCCAGATCTGATTTACTACAGGTGGACATTTTTCAACTCAATTTGTGAGGGTCAATGAAGAGATATTATCTCCTGTTCTCTCTTCAGGTCAGTCTAAGTGTCAGCTGCAGGGCTCCTATTAGTGTTTAATTTCTTTGGGAAATAAAACTTTGCTTTTAAATACAGATAACTCTAGGATGTTAAATGCAGTGAATCTTGACAGTCATTCACACATAAGTGTAAATTACTTTATTTAGCTTCTTCCTGCCTGACAGCTAGCTGGTACCACAAGGAGTGAGACTTGGCATATCTGGGCAGGAGGGGACATTTTAAAACCTGTTAGTGCTGAGAGTGGAGAGGAGGTGCCTCTGAGCACCTGCAGGAGATACTGACTGACCCACTCAGGATCTGTGTCGAGTACTGCCTTCAGAACACTCAGTTGGATATTACTACCTACATTAGTTTCCTAGGCTGCTGGACAACGTGCCACAAACTGAATGGCTTATGTTGTTGCTGTTAGATACTGTCGAGTCAGTCCTGACTCATAACGACCCTATGTAAAACAGAACGAAACACTGCCTGGTCCTGTGCCATCCTCACAATTGTTATGTTTGAGCCCATTGTTGCAGCTACTGTGTCAACCCATCTCCGTGAGGGTCTTCCTCTTTTTCACTAACCCTCTACCTTACCAAGCATGATGTCCTTCTCCAGGGACTGATCCCTCCTGGCAACATGTCCAAGGTGTGTGAGACGAAGTCTCACCATCTTTGCTGCTAAGGAGCATTCTGGCTGTATTTCTTCCAAGACAGATGTGTTCGTTCTTAGAACAGAAATTTATTGTTTCACATTTCTGGAGGGCGAGTATCTGAAATCAGGCTGTCAGCCTTGTTGACTTTAGCAAGAGCTGCGGTGGTGACACAGGCTGCCTCACAGGAGCAGTGGCCATAGGTAGAGGAACACAGTCACTGCCACTGCTAAGGCCGGAAGGGAGAGAAGAAATACCCCAGCATCTCTCTAAGGCTTTGAACTGATTCTTTACTGCTCGAATCCCTGCTGAGAATTTGCATTTTCACCCCAGATGGATTGAATCAGAATCCACATTTTAACAAGATCCCCCAGTGATTCTTATGTATATTAAATTTTAGAACCACCGCTCTACTAGTAAAGGAGCCCTGGTGATGCGGTGGTTAAGTGCTCAACTACTCACTGAAAGATCGGTGGAACAAACCCAGCAGCTGCTCCAAAGAAGAAATATGTGGCAGTCTGCTTCTGTAAAGATTTATAGCCTTGGAAACCCTATGGGGGCAGTTCTACTCTGTTCTATAGGATTGTTCTCAGTTGTAGTTGACCCGATGGCAGTGAGTCTGGTTTGGGTTTGGCTCTGCTAGTGGTTCTCAGGATTGGTCCCTAACCAGCAGCATTAGCATCACCTGGGAACCTTTAGAAATGCAAGTTTTCAGCAGGAGTTAGAACCAGAATGAAGCAGGTGGAAGCCCTGCCTCTCTTTCCTTCTACCCTTCAAGTTTTTGTAGGTACATCCTATTGGATCAGTCATGTCAAAGCTTGAGGGCAAAGGAGCACAGGTGCTGTGCCCATGAGTGACCATCCTCCCTGTGCAGAACAAGGCAGAGAAAGGTGGAGAGTGGATCTGGGGGGGGGGGGGCAAATGGAAAACATCCAGCATAGTCCATTTAGTCTTTTTTTTCATTTGGATACAATAGTTTAAAAAAACAGGGACATTTCAAAGCCCTGTCAGCCTGTACTACCTGAGAATGAAGCCAACTCAGTCATGCTATCTTGGAAACTAAATTTTAATACTAACCGCCACCAGTGATCTTCATACAAGTTAAATAGAAACGGGGAGATGTAAACAATTATCATAAAATGTAGAGGCTACAGTCCACACTTCCGTAACTGGTCGTGAGTCCTTATTTGGTAATCACTGCTTCCTTTACAGGCTCCTCATTTACTGTTCCCCTTCTACCCTCTGAGGACCTGGGCTCCTAAGAGGTTTATTTTGTTTTTTAAACCTGGTCAAACCAAAAATAAAAACAAAAAACAAACCTAAACCCATTGCCTTTGAGTCCATTATGACATCAAAAAAAAAAAAAAAAAACCGTTGCCATCAAGCTGATTCTAACTCATAGCGACCCCATAGGAGAGGAGAACTGCTACATAGGTTTTCCAAGGAGCGGGTGGTAGATTTGAACTGCCAACCTTTTGGTTAGCAGCCATCTGATTAACCACTGTGCCACCAGGGCTCCTTCTGACTGATAACAACCTTATAAGACAGTAGAACTACCCCATGGGGTTTCCAAGGCTGTAATCTTAAAGAAGCAGACTGCCACATCTTTCTCCTGTGGAGCCACAGGTGGGTTCAAACGTCTAACTTTTCTGTTAGCAGATGAGCGCTTTAACCACTGTGCCACCAGGGCTCCTTTTAAAACTGTTCATGGGTACCCAAACTTTCATTCCTACTAAGGACCTGTCTTTATTAGGCTGCCAGTCCACCTCCTACTGACCATTATTGTTGGACATGAGAGTCACCTTTGGTCCAGACATAATCATCCATGTTCCTATTATGTACCAGCGTTCCAATTTCCCCTTGGCAATCAGAATCAATCACCCCATCCAGTAGAGTGATCTACTCTCCCTGTTGCTTCTGTAACATGAGAAACTTAAAACTACCAGGAAGCAATTTCAGCTCCCACTTCACAGGGCTTTGACTGTGTGTTTATGGATGGAAACATTTCTCCCTTGGGTACCTGGACCTATAAACCCACCAAGGCTGTGAGATGAGATTTAGAACTTTGGTAGGTGTCTTAGTTTTCTAGTGCTGCTATAGAAGAAATACCACAAGTAGATGGCTTCACAAAGACAAATTTATTCTCCTACAGTCCAGGAGGCTAGAAGTATGAATTCAAGGCACCAGTTGCAGAGGAAGGCTTTCTCTCTCTGTTGGCTCTAGAGGAATGTCCTTGTCATCAATCTTCCCCGGTCTAGGAGCTTCTCAGCACAGGTACCCTGGGTACCAAGGATACACTCTGCTTTCTTGGTAGTATGAGGTCCCCCGTCTCTCTGTTCGTTTTTCTCTTTTATACTTCATAAGAGATTGACTTAAGACAAAACCTAATCTTATAGATCGAGTCCTGTCTCATTAACATACCTGTTGATAATATCACCTCATTGACATCATAGAGGTAGGATTTACAGCTCATAGGAAAATCATGTCAGATCACAAAATTTTGGAGAATCACACAATACTGGGAATCATTGCATAGCCATGTTGAAACACAGTTTTGGGGGCATGATTCAATCCATGAGAGTAAGTAATAGTAATGTCTTAGAAGAAATATAGCCAGAAAGCTCATTTGAAGCAAGGATGGTGAGACTTTGTTTCACAACTTTGGACATGTTATCAGGAGGGATCAGTCTCCGGAAAAGGACATCTTCCTTGGTAAATTAGATGGTCAGTGATAAAAAAAAGAAGACCCCCAACTAGATGAATTAACACTGTGGCTGCAACCATGGATTCAAATATAGAAACGATTATGAGGATGGTGGGTGCAGGACCAAGCAGTGTTTTATTCTGTTGTATGTACTGTTGCTATGAGTTGGAATGAACTCAACTGTGCCTAACAACAAAAACAGTAATAGTAATGGTAATATGTAATAATATGGTGGCATTCTTATTTCCACCTTTTGGTTCTTAGACCACTATATACTGTCTATGAGGGAAATGACACCTTACATTTGTTGTTGGTATAAGACATATACTGTATGCTGAGGGAGCACCCCCACCTCACAGGATATTGTCTCCCAGATGGTGTCCTGTGACCTCACATTTCAACCAAGCCACGTGCTTCTGGGTGATGGGGCATATAGTAAAACTCATGGCATGAGCCCATAGCCCCGGTGCCTTTTCTGTAAGATCATTTTCTTGGTTATAGATGGTGTTATGGGTGATTCTATGGCATAGATGAGGCATTTATGAGTCCGCATATGGTGGTGCTACTAGAAGCAAAAATCAAAGGGCACAGTGCATTGGGCAAATCTGCTGCAAAAGACCTCATTAAAGTGTTAGAAAACAAAGCTGTCACTTTAAGGAAGAAGGTGCGCCTGACCCAAGCCATGGTGTTTTCATTCACTTCATATGCATGTGAAAGCTGGACAATGAAGGCAGGCCAAAGAAGAATCGACAGCTTTGAATTACAGTGTTGGCAAAGAATGTTGAGTGCACCACAGACTGCCAAAAGAATGAACAAATCTGCCTTGAAGTACAGCCAGAATGCTCCTTAGAAATGAGGATGGTGAGACTTCATTTCACATACTTTGGACATGTTATCAGGAGGGACCAGTCACTGGAGAAGGACACCAGGCTTGGTAAAGTCGAGGGTCAGTGAAAAAGAGGAAGTCCTTCAATGAGGTGAATTGACACACTGGCTGCAACAATGGGCTCAAGCATAACAATGATCATGAGAGCAGTGTAGGACTGGGCAGTGTTTTGTTGTACATAGTGTCACTATGAGTTGGAGCCAACTAGATGGCACCTAATAGGAACAAACTAGAAGCAAGGCTGGCAAGGAAGGAAAAATCATATGTAGAATAAGGATCTATCCCAATGTTGATAAATAACGGTGATAAAAGGGCATGATAAAAGGGCTCCAATGTACACAGTCTGTCCCCATAGCCAACATCAGGGGCCAAATGGGGAATGATGCCTATGGAGACCCAGGGTTCTTATTCTGCTGCTGTCAAGTTTAACACTCAGCTGTGGTGATGACCAGATCAATAGCCCCTGGTAACCATTAATTTGTCTCTATGAATTTGCTTAATTTTGTTATTTCATATAAATGAGATCATACAATGTTTTCCCTTTGTGTCTAGCATATATCACTTAGCATAATGTTTTCAAGGTTCATGTTGTAGCATATATCGGAACTTAATTTCTCTTCATGGCTTAATAATATTTGACTCTATGGGTATATGATATTTTGTTTATCTAATTGTTCATCGATAGTCATTAGGTTGTTTCTACCTTCTGGCTATCGTTCATAATTCTGCTATGAGTTTTCATGTACCAGTCTCTGTGTGGACATATATTTTCATTTCTCTTGGGTATATGTTTACTAGAGTGGAATAGCTGGGTCACATGGTAACACCATGTTTAATCGTTTGAGAACTGCCAGGCTGATTTCCAGCTGCACAACTTTACATCTCTACCAGCAGTGTATGAGGGTTCTTATTTCTCCACATCCTTGCCAGCACTTGATGTTATCTGACTTTTTGAGATGTCTTGTAATCAAGAGGTCAGTATTTACCAGTGTCCAATACTTAGGTACTACTAGACTACCAGTTCCATTGACTTGACTCTGACTCATGGACACCCCATGCATATCAGAGTAGAACTGTGCTCCATAGGGTTTTCAATGGCAGATTTTTCAGAAATAGATCTGCAGGTCTTTTTTTTTTTTTTTTTTTTGACTTGACTTTGGGAGGGAGTACACAGTCAAAGTTTTAGTTATCATTCAAGAATGTTAACTACTTATACCACCCAAGGAAAATAGGCAGGTAGCAACATGCCTTGCCTTGCAACTTGCCTTGTAACTGGCCTTGCAACGTGCATAGCAACCTGTCTTACAACCTGCCTTGCCCTGCAACATGCCCTGCATATTCCCTTGCAAACTGCCTTGCACCTTTCTTGCAACTTGCCTTGAATCTTGCCTTGCAACCTGCCTTGGAACCTGCCTTGGAACCTGCCTTACAACCTGCATTGCAACTTGCCTTGCAACATGGCCTGCAACCTGCCTTACAATCTTCCTTGCAACCTCCCTTGAAAGTTGCCTTGACTTCCAAATTGACGTGCAACAGGCCTTGTAACTTGCCTTGCAACCTGCTTTCCAACATGCATTGTAAACTGCCTTGCAACGTCCATTGCAACATGCTTTTCAAATTGCCTTGCAAACTGCCTTACAAATTGTCTCACAACCTGTTCTGCAACTTGCTTTGCACCTTCCATTGCAACCTGCCTTACAAGCTGATTTGCAACATGCATTGCAACCTGCCTTGCAACCTCCCATGAAACCTGCCTTGCAATTTGCTTTGCCTTGCATCTTGGCTTGCAACATGACTTGTAACTTGCCTTGCAAATTGCCTTGCAACCTGCGTTGCACCCTGCCATACAACCTGCCTTTCAACCTGCCTTGGAAACTCCCTTGCAACTTGCCTTGCAACCAGCCTAGCAACCTTCATTGCAAACTGCCTTACAAGCTCCCTTTCAACCTGCCTTGCAATTTGCCTTGCAACATGGCTTGTTTTGAAAATTGTCTTTCAACATATCTTGAAATCTGTGTTGCAACGTGCCTTACAATGCATTGGAACCTGGCTTGGAATTTGCATTGCAACATGCCTTGCAACTGTCCTTACAACCTTCCTTGCAACCTGCCTTCCCTTTCAATTTTTCTTGCAACCTGCATTGTAACCTGTCTTGTAACCTGCCTTGCAAACTGCATTGCATCCTGCCTTGCAAACTCTCATGAAACCTACCTTGAAATATACGTTGCCTTGCATCAGGCCTTGCAATATGACCTGTAAGTCACCTTGGAAATTCCCTTGAAAATTGCCTTGCAAACTGCCTTGCATCATTTCTTGCAACGTACCTTGCAACCTGCCTTGCAAGTTGCAGTGCAACCTGCCTTGCAACCTGCATTGCATCATGCCTTGCAACCTCCCATGAAGACTGCCTTGCAATTTGAGTTGCTTTGCATCTTGCCTTGCAACCTGCCTCGCAGTCTTCCTTGCAACCTGCCTTGCCTCCTGCCTTGCAACTTGCTTTGCAGCCTGCCTTGCAACCTGTCTTACAACATGGCTTGTCTTGAAAATGTCTTTCAACATACCTTGCAATCTGTGTTGCAACATGCCTTGCAATGCATTGGAACCTGGCTTGGAATTTGCACTGCAACGTGCCTTGCAACCATCCTTACAACCTTCCTTGCAACCTGCCTTGCCTTTCAATTGCTCTTGCAACCTGCATTGTAATCTGCCTTGCAAACTGCGTTGCGTCCTGCCTTGCAAACTCCCAAGAGACCTGCCTTGAAATATACGTTGCCTTGCATCTGGCCTTGCAATATGACCTGTAAGTCGCCTTGGAAATTCCCTTGCAAATTGCCTTGCAACCTGCTTTGCAAGATGCAGTGCAACCTGCCTTGCAACCTGCATTGCATCGTGCCTTGCAACCTCCCATGAAAACTGCCTTGCAATTTGAGCTGCTTTGCATCTTGCCTTGTGACCTGCCTTGCAATCTTCCTTGCAAACTGCTTTGCCTCCTGCCTTGCAACTTGCTTTGCAACCTGTCTTACAACATGGCTTGTCTTGAAAATGTCTTTCAACATACCTTGCAATCTGTGTTGCAACGTGCCTTGCAATGCATTGGAACCTGGCTTGGAATTTGCATTGCAACCTGCCTTGCAACCATCCTTACAACCTTCCTTGCATCCTGCCAACATAGTCTCAAGTGCCCACATGGTGCAAGTAGCTCACTCCTCATCAGCATCTCTCTCCAACCCATTGTCCCGTCCAATCCATGTCCAACGAGAAGAATTCTAGAATGGTTCCTGTCCTGGGCCAACAGAAGATTTGGGGACCCTGACCGCTGGGGTCCTTCTAGTCTCAGTCAGGCCATTAAGTTCGGTCTTTTTATGAGAATTTGGGGTCTGCATTCCTCTGTTCTCCTGCTCTCTCAGGGGTTGTCTGTCGTGTTCTCTGTCAGGGCAGTCATCGGTTGTGGTCGGGCACCATCTAGTTTTTCTGGTCTCAGGATGATGTAGTCTCTAGTTCATGTAGCCCTTTCTGTCTCTTGGGTTCATAATTACCTTGTGAGCTTGGTGTTCTTCATTCTACTTTGATCCAGGTGGGTTCAGACTCATTGACGGATCTTAGATGGCCACTTGTTAGCATTTAAGATCCTAGATGCCACACTTCAAAGTGAGATGCAAAATGTTTTCTTAAGAGATTTTATTTTGCCAATTGACTTAGATGTCCTCTGAAGCCATAGTCCCCAAACCCCTGCCCCTGCTTTGCTGATCTTTGAAGCAGTTTATTCGGGAAACTTCTTTGCTTCTGGTTTAGTCCAGTTGCATTGACCTCCCCTGTATTTAGTGTTGTACTTCCCTTCACCTAAAGTAGGTCTTATCTACTATCCAATCAGTAAATAACCCTCTCCCACCCTCCCTCCCTCCCCATTCTTGTAACCACAAAAGAATATGTTCTTCTCAGTTTAAACTATTTCTCAAGATCTTATAATAGTGGTCTTATACAGTATTTGTCCTTTTGCAACTGACTAATTTCACTCAGCATAATGCCTTCCAGGTTCCTCCATGTTATGAAATGTTTCACAGATTCATCACTGTTCTTTATTGATGTGTGGTATTCCATTGTGTGAATATACCATAATTTATTTATCCATTCATCCGTTGACAACACCTTGGTTGCTTCCATCTTTTTGCTATTGTAAACAGTGCTGCAATAAACATGGGTGTGCATATATCTCTTCGTGTAAAGGTTCTTATTTCTCTAGGATATATTCCAAGGAGTGGGATTGCTGGGTCCTATGGTAGTTCTATTTCTAGCTTTTAAGGAAACACCAAATCTGTTTCCAAAGTGGTTTTAACATTTTACATTCCCACCAGCAGTGTATAAGTGTTCCAATCTCTCCACAGCCTCTCCAAGATTTATTGTGTTTTTTGGATTAATGCCAGCCTTGTTGGAGTGAGATGGAATCTCACTGTAGTTTTAATTTGCATTTCTCTAATGGCTAATGATCGAGAGCATTTCCTCATGTATCTGTTAGCTGCCTGAATGTCTTCTTTAGTGAAGTGTCTGTTCATAGCCTTTGCCCAATTTTCAGTTGGGTTGTTTGTCTTTTTGTGGTTGAGTTTCAGGAGAATCATGTAGATTTGAGAGATCAGACGCTGGTCGGAGATGTAGTAGCTGAAAATTTTTTCCCAGTCTGTAGGTGGTCTTTTTACTCTTTTGGTGGTCTTTAGATGAGCATAGGTGTTTGATTTTTAGGAGCTCCCAGTTATCTGGTTTCTCTTCATCATTTTTAGTAATGCTTTGTATTCTGTTTATGCCTTGTATTAGTGCTCCTAAGATTGTCCTTATTTTTTCCTCCATGATCTTTATTGTTTTAGACTTTATGTTTAGTTCTTTGATCCATTTGGAGTTAGTTTTTGTGCATGGTGTGAGGTATGGGTCCTGTTTCATTTTTTTGCAGATGGATATCCAGTTATTCCAGCATCATTTGTTAAGAAGACTATCTTTTCCCCAGTTAACTGACACTGGGCCTTTGTGAAATATCAGCTGCTCCTATGTGGATGGATTTATATCTGAGCTCTCAATTCTGTTCCATTGATCTATGTGTCTGTTGTTGTACCATTACCCGCTGTTTTGACTGCTGTGGCTGTATAATATGTTCTAAAATCAGGTAGAGTGAGGCCTCCCACTTTCTTCTTCTTTTTCAGTAAAGCTTTATTTACCCGGGGCTTCTTTCCCTTCCATATGAAGTTGGTGATTTGTTTCTCCATCACATTAAAAAATGTAGTTGGAATTTGGTTCAGAAGTGCATTGTATATATACATAGCTTTTGGTAGAATAAATATTTTTATAATGTTAAGTCTTCCTATCCATGAACAAGG
Source organism: Loxodonta africana (assembly GCF_030014295.1). NCBI lineage: Eukaryota > Metazoa > Chordata > Mammalia > Proboscidea > Elephantidae > Loxodonta > Loxodonta africana. Next base: position 119,744 of record NW_026974921.1, on the reverse strand, counting down.
TATGTTTTTCCACTTATAGAGGTCCCTTTTAGTTTCTTGCAGTAGTACCTTGTAGTTTTCTTTGTATAGGTCTTTTACATCTTTGGCAAGATTTATTGTTATTTTATCTTCTTGGGGGCTACTGTGAATCGTATTGGTTTGGTGATTTCCTCTTCGATGTTCTTTTTGTTGGTGTAGAGGACTCGAACTGATTTTTGTATGTTTATCTTGTAACCTGAAACTCTGCTGAACTCTTCTATTAGTTTCAGTAGTTTTCTTGAGGATTCCTTAGGGTTTTCTGTGCATAAGATCATGTCATCTGCAAACAGAGATAATTTTACTTCTCCCTTGCCATTCCGGGTGCCATTTATTTCCTTGTCTAGCCTAATTGCTCTGGCTAGGACTTCCAGCACAATGTAGAATGAGAGCGGTGGGTGATAAAGGGCATCCTTGTCTGGTTCCCATTCTCAAGGGAAATGCTTTCAGACTCTCTCCATTTAGGATGATGTTGGCTGTTGGCTTTGTATAAAAATAAAAAATAAAAATTTTGTATAGATGCCCTTTATTATGTTGAGGAATTTTCCTTCTATTCCTGTTTTGCTGAGGGTTTTTATCATGAATCGGTGTTGCACTTTGTCAAATGCCTTTTCTGCATCAATTGATAAGATCACGTGTTTTTTGTCTTTTGTTTTATTTATATGGTGGATTACATTAGTTGTTTTTCTAATATTGAACCAACCTTGCATACCTGGTATAAATCCCACTTGGTCATGTTGGATTTTTTTTTTATATTGTTGAATTCTATTAGCTAGAATTTTATTGAGGATTTTTGCATCTATGTTCATGAGGGATATAGGTCTGTAATTCTCTTTTTTTTGTGGTGTTTTTACCTGGTTTTGGTATCAGGGGTATGCTGGCATCATAGAATGAGTTAGGTAGTATTCCATCCTTTTCTATGCTTTGAAATACCTTTAGTAGTAGTGGTGTTAACTCTTCTCTGAAAGTTTAGTAGAACTCTGCAGTGAAGCCATCCAGGCCAGGGCTTTTTTTGTTGTTGTTGGGAGTTTTTGATTAACTTTTCAATCTCTTCTTTTGTTATGGGCCTATTTAGTTGTTCTACTTCTGATCGTGTTAGTTTAGGTAGGTAGTATGTTTTTAGGAATTCAATCATTTCTTCTAAGTTTTCAAATTTGTTAGAGTACAATTTTTTGTAATAATCTGATATGATTCTTTCAATTTCAGTTGGGTCTGTTGTGATATGGCCCATCTCATTTCTCATTCGGGTTATTTGATTCCTTTCCTGTATTTCTTTAGTCAGTCTGGCCAATGGTTTATCAATTTTTAAAATTTTTTCAAAGAACCCGCTGTTGGCTTTGTTAATTCCTTCAGTTGTTTTTCTGTCCTCTAATTCATTTAATTCTGCTCTAATTTTTATTATTTGTTTTCTTCTGGTGCCTGATGGATTCTTTTGTTGCTCGCTTTCTATTTGTTCAAGTTGTAGGGACAGTTCTCTGATTTTGGCTCTTCCTTCTTTATGTATGTGTGCATTTATTGATATAAATTGACCTCTGAGCACTGCTTTCACTGTGTCCCAGAGGTTTGATAGGAAGTGTTTCAGTCTCGTTGCACTCTATGAATTTCTTTATTCTCTATAATCTTCTATAACCCAGTCTTTTTTGAGCAGGGTATTGTTCAGCTTCCAAGTATTTGATTTCTTTTCCCTGATTTTTCTCTAATTGATTTCTACTTTTATGGCCTTATGGTCTGAGAAGGTGCTTTGTAATATTTCAGTGTTTTGGATTCTGCAAAGGATTGTTTTATGACCTAACATGTGATCTATTTTAGAGAATGTTCCACATGCACTAGAAAAAAAGTATACAATGCAGCTGTTGGGTGGAGTGTTCTGTATAAGTCTATGAGGTCAAGTTGGTTGACTGCAGCAATTAGATCTTCCATGTCTCTACTGAGCGTCTTACTGGAAGTCTTATCCTTCACCGAAAGTGGTGTGTTGAAGTCTCCTACTATAATTGTGGAGGTGTCTATCTCACTTCAATTCTGTTGAAGTTTGTTTTATGTATTCTACTGCCCTGTCATTGGGTGCATAAATATTTAATATGGTTATATCTTCCTGGTCAATCGTCCCTTTAATCATTATGCAGTGTCCTTCTTTATCCTTTGTGGTAGATTTAACTTTAAAGTCTATTTTGTCAGAAATTAATATTGCCACTGCTGCTGTTTTTTGATTGTTGTTTGCTTGATGTATTTTTTTCTGTCCTTTGAGTTTTAGTTTGTGTCTCTACGTCTAAGGTGTGTCTCTTGTAGGCAGCATATAGATGGATCGTGTTTTTTTATCCAGTCTGTGACTTTCTGTCTCTTTATTGGTGCATTTAGTCTATTTACATTCAGCGTAATTATAGATAAGTATGAATTTAGTACTGCCATTTTGATGCCTTTTTCTGTGTGTTGTTGATAATTTCATTTTTCCACTTTTTTGTGCTGAGAAGTTTTTCTTTATAAATTGTGTGTTCCTCATTTTCATAGTAGTTGAATTTATTTTTGCTGAGTCGTTACATTTATCTTGGTTTTCGTTTTGAAGTTTGGAATTGTTAGACCTCTTTGTTGTTACCTTAATATTTACTTCTATTTTTCTGAGTAAAAACCTAATTTGTATCATCCTATATCTCCATGTTTTCCTCTCCATACGGAAGATCTATGCCCCTGTATTTAGTCCCTCTTTTTTGATTATTGTCATCTTTTACATAACTACTTCAATGATTCCCTGTTTTGAGCATTTTTTCTTTTTTAAATAAATCATATTTTGTTTTTGTGTTTTCCCTATTTGAGTTTACATCAGGATGTTCTGTTCTGTGACTGTTTTGTATTTGTATCTGATATTATTGATCTTCTGACCAAAGAATTTCCTTTAGTAGTTCTTGTAGCTTTGGTTTGGTTTTTGCAAATTCTCTAAGCTTGTGTTTATCTGTAAATGTTTTAATTTCGCCTTCATATTTGAGAGAGAGTTTTGCTGGATATATGATCCTTGGTTGGCAGTTTTTCTCCTTCAGTGCTCTATATATGTCATCCCATTGCCTTCTTGACTGCATGGTTTCTGCTGAGTAGTCAGAACTTATTCTTATTGATTCTCCTTTGTAGGTAACTTTTCGTTTATCCCTGGCTGCTTTTCAGATTTTTTCTTTATCTTTGGTTTTGGCAAGTTTGACGATAATATGCTTTGGTGATTTTCTTTTGGGATCTAACTTGTATGGTGTTCGATGAGCATCTTGTATAGATATCCTTTCATCTTTCACGATGCCAGGGTAGTTTTCTGCCAACAGATCTTCAACTATTCTCTCTGTATTTTCTGTTTTCCCTCCCTGTTCTGGAACTCCAAACACATGCAGGTTATTCTTCTTGATAGAGTCCCACATGATTTTTAGGGTTTCTTCATTTTTTTAAATTCTTTTATCTGATTTTTCTTCAACTATATATAAAATAAAAAACACTTTTTTTTATATTGGTGTCAATTGCCTTATCCTCTAACTCCCCCACTCTGCATTCCAGTTCCTCAGTTCTGCTCCTCTGACTTCCTATGGAGTTGTCTAATTCTGTAATTTTATTATTAATCTTTTGGATTTCTGAATGCTGTCTCTCTATGGATTCTTGCAGCTCATTGATTTTTTTCACTATGTTCTTGAATAATCTTTTTGATTTCTTTCAACTGCTTTATCAGTGTGTTCCTTGGCTTTTTCTGTAGATTTCCTTATTTCATTTCTGAGGTCATACCTGATGTCTTCAAGCATTTTGTGTATTGTTTTTTTATATTCTACATCTGGCAATTCCAGGAATGTATCTTCATTTGGGAAAGATTTTGATTCTTTGATTTTGGGGTTTGTAGAAGCAATCATGGTCTGCTTCTTTATGTGATTTGATATCGACTGCTGTCTCCGAGCCATCTATAGGATATTGTAATAATTTATTTTATATTTGCTCACTGAGGCTTTTCTTCTTTTTTTGGTTTGTTTCAATATATCCAGATGGGCTACTAGATTGCGCTATCTTGATTATTGTAGCCTTTGAATCACTTATGTCCTATTACCAGCTGGTTTGAGCAGTTACCAGATATATGAACCTATGAGTTCATTCACTGTTCTTGAGTAGAATCAGCTTAGGTGTGCTGATTGTGGGTCACCTAGTGCGTGGTGTAGGCTGTCACCTCTTTACTTAGAGGAGTAGTGGTTGTATGCACCAGATTCTAGTTGTGGCATGGGGTCACACTCCGAGGAGGGCAGGATGCTGACATCCTTCCCCCACGTACCAGTGAGGTAGGAGTTTCTCTATTCCCAGAGCACTTTGGTGGGTGGGCTGTGCTGCTGTACATTAGGCACCCAAAGCTTGTACCTCTAAAGAGTGGTAGGCGTCACTATCTTCAGACCCCTTTAGCAGGTGGTTAGGGGGTGTGGGTGGAGCTTTAGCCCTCAGTTCCCAGCTGTGGATCAGTGAGGGATCTGTTTAATAGGTAGAGAGGTATCAGACCTCCAAAACTTGTCTTTCCACTGCTTTGCTAAAAGAATTCAGATCTCTATCAGAATTGCCTTTGCATTATAATAGCCACCTGGTTCCCTGTATGGATGAAAGCCAGAGACTGTGGATCTCTTTTGCTTGGCTGGTGCTGGTTCTGTATTATTATTCCAGTTTAGGAAAGAGAGGGAAGGATTTTTCTCTCCCAGATTGTTAATTGCTGCTTCTCTCAGGCCAGGAGAATGGGTTAGAAAAAAAAAAAAACCTGCAGAGCACTTCACTCCCTGGCCCAGGAAATTCCAATGTTAATGAAGGCATCTGGGTCAGGGAGGGGAGGGATCGGATAGATAGGAAGGAGTAGCACAATATAGACAAAGTTACTTATCTTGTTTGGTGAAGACTGTTTTATCTGAGATTCCAGAAAGGCATGTAGCCTGTGTGTGCTGGCTGGGTTGAGATTGCCCCTGAGGCTCAGGGCATCCTGTGCTTGTGCTGTCTCAGGAAGCCGTGATCAGCTCCTTTGCTCCTAGTCCAAAGCCCATTGCCAAGGTTTTCTGGCTGGGAAGCTGCACTCCAGGCACCGAAGCCAGTTGCTCCTTCCCTGTGATTTCTCCTACTTCTGTCAGCTGCGTCGGCGTGTACCCTGCATGCGCTGGCTGGGTTTCCCACTGAGGTTTCTCCAAGGGGTTAGGGCTTTGTCCTGTGCTTGTGCCATCTCAGGGAGCTGTGATCTGCTTCTCTGTGCTTAGAACAAAGGCCAGCGCCAATGTTTTCTGACTGGGACACTGGCTCCAGGCTCCGAAAGCAGTCTCTGCTTCCCTGTGGGTTCTCATCCTCCTGTCAGTCACGTCAGTGTCAGCCTGCTCGCACTGGCTGAGCCTCTGCCGAGGTTACTCCAGGGGGTTAGGGGTTAGGGCTACGTCCTGTGTTTGCCCCATCTCAGTAAGCTGTGATCAGCCCAACCACTCTGGTACCAGGGAACTGTGAGGGCTCAAGGCTGTGGCAGAGGACACCAGTTCCAGAAGCAGTCGTTGCTTCACCGTGCGCCTTTTCTCTCCCCTGTCACTCAGGTCAACTCCTTAGTTCCGTGTTTGATGGCCAGAGTTCATAGATTGTCATGTATGTGATTGATTCACTTGTTTTTCAGAGTCTTTTTTGCAAAAGGGATCCGTGGTAGCTTCTACCTAGTCAGCCATCTTGGCCCTGCCTCCAGCTAATGGAGTTTCTTAAAAGGAAGTGTAACTATAATTCTCCACCAGAAAAGGAAGAAGAAGGGAGGAAAGGAGGCATTCCTAACAAAACAAGAAAACATGTGCTCTGCTGCTGTTGTTACTTTCTTTTTATCCAATGATATTTCTGCCTATAATATTCTCTGACCAACATCAAGTCAAATAAGTACAAAATATTGATCCCTATCCATCTGCCATTCTGCTTAAGCAGTTATAACGGGGTGAACTTGAAAACCTGGATTACACAGGTATCTCTTTAAAAGGAATGAAAATTGGCGCAACAGTACATGTAATTCAAAAGTTAATAGGGCTCCTATTTATTCTATTTGGCTTCTTTAAAATTAGCTTAATTTTCATATCTCAGTGTCATTCAAGCAAAAAAAAAATACTACCATAAAGAATTAATAGTGGACTGACTGGTATTAGTTTTTTTTTTTTTTTTCTCTTCCAGAATGTTCCGAAATCAGATGGTGGTGATGGTTGCACAATACAGTGAATAGAGTAAAAGCAACAGAATTGGACACTCCAAACTATTGAATTTTATGTTATATGAATTATATCTCAACTTAAGTAAAGACTTAACAGCGGTCTTTAGCGGCAATAAGACATTCATCCTTGATCAGAAGCAAAGAGCCCTTTAAGTGGTATTAAGGACAAAAAACAGTGAAAATTCTAAGATAGTATCTGAAGTTCTTTATTCTCTTGGTTTTCCCCTCTCCCCAAACCACCACTATTCTTTTTGCCCTGTTGTCTTCTAGTTTTACCCAACATTGCTTAATAGGAAAGACATTTTATATTATTACAAAGCATCCTAAATCAGCCAAGGGTTTTTCTCCTTCACCAAGCTTGGACTGACTGGAAACCTCTCATGAGTGTTAAAGCTCCTGGCCTTGAAGCTTTCTTCTTTCAGATCCCTCAAATCAAGGGGGTTTTGTTTCAAAATCAAAATACAGCTGAATGAGCTTTTCCGAATGGACTTGACAGCAGGGCTCTGACCACACTAATTTGAGGAAAGTATTAAAAGCTGAGTGCACCTTCGAACGACAAAAGTGGGTCGACTCTCAGAGATTCTGCAATAATCTACCCCTACCTCTTTCTCCAGCCTCATCTGGCACGACATCCTCGCCTTGTACCCTTGGCTCCAGAGACTCTATCTGATATCCTGTTTCCCACTTTCCCTGCCATGCACAGGGCCTTTGCACATGCTATTCCCTCTACCCAGGGCATACTCTCCTCCCGTCTTTGCCTAGTTTGTTCCCACTCATCTTTCAGATCTTTCTGAACCAAGTCAAAATATTGGAAGGAGTCTTCCAAACACTGGCCTTGCCTTCTGAAGGCACATTTATTAGATGTTGAGAAATGAGGGATGGTGGAAAATTAAATCTCTGCAGAATAGGTTTGAGGGCACCCTAGAGGCAACTTCATTTTAAAGAATTTTCATGGAGATCTTGGGAAAGCTAGTGGAGGGACTGAAGGGCTGACCACAGGCTCTCTCTGGATGCACCTGGTGCTAAAGAGAAGGGTCAGCGGCATAGGGAGAGTGCCGGAGCACGGGCAAGAGGAGACTTGAAGGGTCCGGATAGGAATGCTGGGTCACAGGAGTGCTGTCTGCCTCATTCCCTCCCAGGTTCTCTGCTTGCCCATTCCTTCTGAAGGAGCAGCCTCAGTGAGCTTCCCCTTCCCCACCGGGACTCCAGGCACCACCCCAGGCCCTGCACCTCCCAGCCACTCACCATCCACTGGCACTGAGGGACACGGCAGACCAAGCTGGAGCAGTGCTGCTGCCCAGCGTCCTGGTAGGCAGCTGCGCGGTGGGCCACGGGGGGCTGCCTCGCTCTGCAGCCATGCCATGGTCTGGGCATTCACTGGGTGACACACTCCGGTGTGGGCTCTTCGGTAGGTCGCTTAGTTACCTAGTGCTGCTATAACAGAAATACCACAAGTAGATGGCTTAACAAAGGCAAATTTATTCTCTTACAGTCTAGGAGGCTAGAAGTCTGAATTCAAGGTGCCAGCTATAGGGGAAGGCTTTCTCTCTCTGTTGGCTCTAGAGGAATGTCCTTGTCATCAATCTTCCCCTGGTCTGGGAGCTTCTCAGCACAGGGACCCTGTATCCCAAGGATACATTCTGCTCCTGGCACTACTTTCTTGGTGGTATGAGGTCCCCCTGTCTCTCTGCTCATTTTTCTCTTTTATACCTCAAAAAAGATTGACTTAATACAAAACCTAATCTTATAGATTGAGTCCTGTCTCATTAACATACCTGTTGATAATCCCACCTCATTGACATCATAGAGGTAGGATTTACAGTGCATAGGAAAATCACATCAGATCACAACATCTTGGACAATCACACAATACTGGGAATCATTGCATAGCCAGGGTGATACACAATTTTAGGGGTAGGATTCAATCCATGACAGTACGTAATAGTAATGTCTTAGAAGGAGTATAGTCAGAATTCTCATTTGAAGTGAGGATGGAGAGACCTTGTCTCACATCTATGGACATGTTATCAGGAGAGACCAGTCTCTGGAAAAGGACATCTTGCTTAGTAAATTAAGGGGTCAGTGAAAAAGAAAAAAAAAGTCCCTCAACTAGATAAATTAACACAGTGGCTGCAACAATAGATTCAAATATAGAAATGATTGTGAGGATGGTAGGGTGCAGGATCAAGCAGTGTTTTATTCTGTTGCACCTACAGCTGCTATGAGTTGGAATGAACTCAACCGTGTCTCACAACAAAAACAACAGTAATAGTAATATGTAATAATATGCAGGCATTCTCATTTCCATCTTTTGGGTTTTAGACCACTGCATACTGTCTATAAGGGAAATGACACCATACATTTGTTGCTGGTATAAGACACATACTGTATGCTGAAGGAGTGTCCAACCTCACAGGGTATTGTCTGCCAGATGGTGTCCTGTGACTTCACATTTCAGTCAAGCCACCTCCTTCTGGGTGATGGGGCGTATAGTAAAACTCATGGCATAAGCCCATAGCCCCAGTGCCTTTTCTGTAAGATCATCTTCTTGGTTATAGATGGTGTTATGTGTGACTCTATGGCATAGATGAGGCATTTATGAGTCCCCATATGGTGGTGCTACTAGAAGCAAAAATCAAACGACCGTGCATTGGGAAAATCTGTAAAGGACCTCTTTAAAGTGTTATAAAGCAAAGATGTCACTTTAAGGAATAAGGTCCGCCTGACCCAAGCCATGGTGTTTTCATTCACTGCATATGCATGTGAAAGCTGGACAATGAAGGAAGACCAAAGAAGAATTGACAGCTTTGAATTACAGTGTTGGCAAAGAATGTTGAGTGCACCACAGACTGCCAAAAGAATGAACAAATCTGCCTTGGAAGAAGTACAGCCAGAATGCTCCTTAGAAATGAGGATGGTGAGACTTCATTTCACATACTTTGGACATGTTATCAGGAGGGACCAGTCACTGGAGAAGGACACCATGCTTGGTAAAGTCGAGGGTCAGTGAAAAAGAGGAAGACCAAAAATGAGGTGAATTGACACAGTGGCTGCAACAATGGGCTCAAGCATAACAATGATCATGAGAGCAGTGTAAGACTGGGAAGTGTTTCATTCTGTTGTACACAGTGTCACCATGAGCTGGAGCTCACTAGATGGCACCTAACAACAACAAAGTAGAAGCAAGGCTAGCAAGGAAGGAAAAATCATATGTAGAATAAGGATCTATTCCAATGTTGGTAAGTAGCTGCAACTTCCATGATAAAAGGGCTCCAATGCACACAATCTGTCCCCATAGCCAACATCAGGAGCCAACTTGGAAATGATGCTTAGGGAGGTTCTTATTCTGCTGTTGTCAAGTTGAACACTCAGCAGTGATGATAACCAGATCAATAGCCCCTGGTAACCATTAATCTGTCTCTATGCATTTGCCTAATTTCAGTATTTCATATAAATGAAATCATACAATATTTGTCCCTTTGTGGCTAGCTTATTTCACTTAGCATAATGTTTTCAATGTTCATACATGTTGTAGCATAAATCAGAAATTCCTTTCTCTTTATGGCTGAATAATATTTGTATGGATATATGACATTTTGTTTATCCAATTGTTCATTGATAGACTTTGGGTTGTTTCTACCTTTTGGCTATTGTTCATAATTCTGTTATGAGTTTTCATGTACAAATTTCTGTGTGGACATATGTTTTCATTTCTCTTGGGTATATATCTACTAGAGTGGAATTGCTGGGTCATACGGTAACACCGTGTTTAATCGTTTGAGAACTGCCAGACTGATTTCCAGCTGCACAATTTTACATCTCTACCAGCAGTGTATGAGCGTTCCTCTTTCTCCACATCCTTGTCAGCACTTGATGTTATCTGACTTTTTGATTCTAGTCATCTTAATGGGTGTGGAGTGTTATCTCATTGTGGTTTTTATTTACATGTCTTGGCATGAAAAGATGCCAAATATCTTCTCATGTGCTTATTAGCTGTATGTATACGTACTTTGGAGAAACACGTATTCAGGTCCTTTGCATATTTTTTAGTTGGATTGTTTGTCTCTTTATTCTTGGGCTGTGAGAGTTCTTTATTCTAGATATAAGTACCTTACCAGATACATGATTTGCAAAAAATTTCCCATATTCTGTGGGTCGTCTTTTCATTTCCTTGTTTCTTGAAATGCTGACTTATGGTTCCAATGACCTCTTTTCTGATAGAGGCAGCTAAGGCCTCATACTCACATGGTGTCTTGTGATCAAGAGGTCAGTATTTACCAGTGCCCAATACTTAGGTACTACTAGGCTACCAGTTTCATTGACTTGACTCTGACTCATGGGCACCCTATGCATGTCAGAGTACAACTGTGCTCCATAGGGTTTTCAATGGCAGGTTTTTCAGAAGTAGATTTGCAGGCCTTTCTTCCGATGTGCCTCTGGGAGGGCTTAAACCGTCAAACTTCTAGTTATCATTCAAGAATGTAAACTATTTATAACACCCAGGGAAAATAGCCAGGTAGGAACTGCCTATCAAATGGAGAATAGTTGACAGTACTCTACAACGCTAAGGGTCTCAACTGCAATTCTACTCTTTGATTTTTCCAAGGCTTTCCCTATGAAAACCCTGGTGGTGTAGTGGTTAAGAGTTTGGCTGCCAATCAAAAGCTAAGCAGTTCGAATCCACCAGGCAGTCCATGGAAACCCTATGGGGCAGTTCTACTCGGTACTACAGGGTTGCTGTGAGTTGGAATCTACTCAAAGGCAAGGGGATCTACCATAGAAAAAAGAAAGAATACCCATTGCTGTCGAAGTGATTTTGACTCAGTGACCCTGCAGGACAGAGTAGAACTGCCTTATAGGGTTTCCAAGGATGTAATCTTTATGAAAGCAGACTCCTACATCTTTCCCCCGCAGAGCACCTGGTGGGTTCGAACTGCCAACCTTTCAGTTAGCAGCTAAGTGCTTTAATTACTGCACCACCAGGGCTCCTTTTCTATCTGCCATGGACATCTAAATTAGCATTGCATTTCTTGTGGCATGAGGCCAAAGTGGTAAGGCAGCTTGCACTGCAGCCTGGATCTGCTCCAGAGCGCTCTCTTGCTATGAACTGCCTTTAGAGCTGTAAGCCTTATGGGTTACCACATAGTAAGTTGTCCCGAAAACACTGTGTCCTTTATTCATGGTGGTAGTACATGAAAGTTCCCTGGGTTCTAGATATAGTCATAGATCAATCGTCTGTAGACATAGTCCTGAGAAAGTGTGCTGCTGTCCTTGCCAGGCGAAGGCAAACTGCTTCTGATTATTTTTGCTGATAGAATACAACTTAAACCCTTTACTGAATCAAAAGCTACATGAGAGTTTCCAGTAGTGACAATGGATCTGGAAGACAGCTGCAATTGGCATCAACAATTGAGTAAGTTGAGGATTAACCACCAATATTCTCCAACTCCTCTGGCTTTTGCTCTGGCAAATCAGACAAGTAACACTGAATGATTAAATATCCTGATTTAACTGTCTTGTTTACACCTCTTGTCTTACCACCCCATGCAATTTAATATTTGACCAAGATTTTTCATTTTTTAAAGAAATATCAGTAGTAGTAGAACTAACATAAGCTAAAAGTAGAGACCTCAGTTTTGCACTTCCATCTCCTGCATGTTCCCGTCTAGTACCGTAATATGTGAGATGCACATGCAGCTCTCAGCTGAAAACATTATTAAACATGGACAATAACCATTCCCCCATCTCTTTTTTCCTGCTCTTGTCCTGGTGCATATAACTAAATTTTATCATCCAAGGACAGTATGCAGAATGATCAATAATAAAACTCAAGCATCTCTAGATAACTCTTTATGGCCTCTGGTCGTGGTAGGAGAAGTATTAAAGCTTCTGCCAGCTACTTCATTTAGCAGGTAGTTTTTCAGTGGCTTGTGCTATGGCCTGTAAGATGCATAAAGTCACCAGGCTGCCAGTCAGATGGTCAGTGAATGTGGGACATTATATATTAGGTTTATGTGAAATATAGGCAGAACATAGGGACTGGGAGAAATCCTGTCATAGAGCATTTAGCATGTAGTTTGAATGCTCTTGCTTCATAGAATGAGCATTTTTGTCTGGTGTAAATCTACAACGACTTAGTTATTTTTTGTTTAGTAACACTTTTTATTTTGCAAGAAATACTTTCAGTAGCAATTTGTTTAAGAATTGAAGTGCATGTTTAGTAAAATATTAAGTACTACATTTTCATGTCTCAGGATAGTTGATTATAAACATGTAAGTTCCCAAAATATCTGTTGACATTTTCCGTCCATCATGGAGCTCAGAGATATCACTGACAACCTGAAAATCTAAATACACATATCTGCTGAAGAAACATCAACAACCACTTCAAAAGTTCCTGGTTATTTTAAGAACACTGCTCAAAGACAGTATTTTTAAAGACATTTTGACATATACAGCACAGGTCTATTACATATCACTCCATGAAATATGACTTTCCAGTTAGATCAAATGGCTGGTCTTCTAAATTAATTTTGTTCATTTTTTCAAGTTCTCTTGTGCACATATGTTGGTTCTATTAATGGGTAAATGATGCTAGTTCTATAGTGGTACCAAGAGATACTTTAAGTAGAAAATCAGTTAAACCCATTCATGGTTCAATTTTTTTTTTGTCTAATACATGAAATCAAAATAATTGTTTTCAAAACTCCTTCTTTTAAAGAAAAATATTTGACACTATTTAAAGTCTATTGTAAATTTAATTCCCCCCGTGATTATATAAATTCGGTTGATAAAATAATACAATTAATAAACTTCTCAATGTTTCTTGAATAAATTTTGATGCCATAATTCATAATTCCAGGATGCTATGATATTCTTTAGTTTTTGAAAAATTTTTGAATTATTTGATGTTTTCTTCCCCCAATGAAACTCCTTCTTCTCTCTCTTCCCCCCCCCCCACCTTTTGATTCCCTATTTTTAACAAGTTGGATCTCCTAGAATAGTTTTCTAATTTCTTATTTTCTATCTCTTTGCCTTTCTGCTATACCTTCTGGGAGTTTTTTTCAACTTTATCTTCTAATCCAGCTATTGAGTTGTCATTTTTGATACATCTTAATTTCCTAGAACTATATTTTTGTACTCTGAATAGTCCCCCCTTTTTTTGTTTGTTTTTATAACATCTGTTCTACATTCCTGATAAAGAACAAATGACGAATCTGTGAAGCATCTCCTAACAGGGATGAATCTGGAGGACATTATGCTGAGTGAAATGCCAGTTACAAAAGGACAAACATTGAGTGAGACCACTACTGTAAACACTCACGAAAAGTTTAAGTACAAAAAGGAACAATCTTTGATAGCTATGAGGGCAGGGAGGGGTGGGGATGGAAAAACATTTAATAGACAATAGATAAGTAGAAGCTTTGATGAAGGATAAGACAGTACACAATACTGAGAAAGCCAGCACAACCTGAATGAGATATGGTCATGGTAGCTCCATAGACACACCCAGACCCCCTGAGGGCCTGAATTGCTGGGCTGAGAGCTGTGGGGACCATGATCTCAGGGAATATCTAGCTCGATTGGCATAACATAGTTTATAAAGAATATGTTCTACATTCTACTTTGGTGAGTAGCATCTGGGGTCTTAAAAGCCCATGAGCAGCCATCTAGGATACTCCACTGGTCTCACCCCTTCGGGAGCAAGGAAGAATGAAGAAAACTGAAGATACAAGGGAAAGATTAGTCCAAAGGACTAATGGACCACGTCTACCATCGCCTCTACCAGACTGAGTCCAGAACAACAAGATGGTGCCTGGCTACCAATACTGACTCCTGTGACATGGATCACAGTTTAGGGTCCCAGACAGAGCTATAGAAAAATGTAGAAGAAAATTCCAACTCAAAAAGAAAGATCAGGCTTGCTGGCCTGACAGAGATTGGAGAAACCCTGAAAGTATGGCCCCCAGGCACCCTTTCAGGTTGCTCCTGAGGTTCACCCTTTAGCCAAAAAATTGAACAGGTCCATGGAACAAAGCAAGACTGAAGGGGAGCACCAGCCCTGGGGCAGGGACTGGAAGGTAGGGGGTAACAGGAAATCTGGTAACGGGGAAACCAGAGTTGAGAGTGGAGAGTGTTGACATGTCATGGGGTTGTTAACCAATGTCATAAAACAATTTGTGTACTGACTCTGTGATGAGAAACTAGTTTGTTCTGTAAACCTTCATCTAAAGTACAATAAAACGAAAAATAAAAAAGGAGAAAAAATGGGCAAAGGAAATGAACAGATACTTCACCAAAGAAAATATTTAAGAGGCCAACAGACACATGCAGAAATGCTCACAATTCACTAGCCATTCCCCACCAGAGAAATGCAATTCAAATCACAATGAGCTACCTTCTCAACCCAGGATTACCGGCCCAAATCACTAAAACAGGAAATAGCAAATGTTGGAGAGGCTGCAGAGAGATCGGAACTCTTATGCATTGCTGGTGGGAATGCAAAATGATACAACCATTTTGGAAAATAATATGGCACTTCCTTAGAAAGCTAGAAATAGAAATACCATATGATCCAGCAATCCCACTCCTAGGAATATATGCTAGAGAAATAGGAGTCGTCACAGGACACAAGAACACCCATGTTCCTTGCAGTATCGATCACAATAGCAAAAAGGTGGAAACAACCTAGATGCTCATTAACGGATGAATGGATAAGCAAACTGTGGTACATACACACAACGGAGTATTAAACAATGATAAAGAACAACGATGAATCTGTGAAGCATGTCATAACATGGATGAATCTGAATCTGGAGTGCATTATGCTGAGTGAAATAAGTTAATCACAAAAGGACAAATATTGTATGAGACGACTACCGTACTGAAAAGGTTTATACAGAAAAAGAAACAATCTTTGATGGTTACGAGGGAAGGGAGGGGGACTGGAGAAACACTAAATAGACAATTCATAAGTGGTTATCTTTGGTGAAGGGTAAGGCAGTAAACAATAATGGGAAAGCCAGCACAACTTGTACAAGGCAAGGCCGTGGAAGCTCCACTGACATATCCAAACTCCCTGAGGGACCAAATTACTGGGCTGAGGGCTGTGGGGACCATGGTCTCGGGTAATGTCTAGCTCAATTGGCATCACATAGTTTATAAAGAAAATGTTCTACATTCTACTTTGGGGAGTAGCGTCTGGAGTCTTAAAGCCTGTAAGTGGCCATCTAGGATACTCCACTCTTATCACCCCTTCAGGAGCAAGGAAGAATGAAGAAAACTAAAGACATAAGAGAAAAATTAGTCCAAAGGAGTAACGGACCACGATGGCCTCCACCGGCCTGAGTCCAGTACAAATAGATGGTGCCCGGCTACCACCACTGAGTGCTCTGACAGAGATCACAATAGAAGGTCATGGACAGAGCTGGAGAAAAACGAAGAACAAAATTCTAACTTAAAAAGAAAGACAGGAGAGGCGGAGCCAAGATGGCTGACTGGGTAGAAGCTACCTCGGATCTTTCTTGCAAAAAAGACTCAGAAAAACAAGTGAGTCAATCACATACATGACAATCTACGAACCCTGACCATCAAACACAGATCTAAAGAGTTGACCTGAGTGACAGAGACTGAGAACGAACAACCACGGGGAAGCAGCGACTGTTTTCGGAGCCTGGAGCCAGCGTCCCAGTCAGGCAACCTTGGTGCCAGGCTTTGGACTGGGCGCAGGGGAGCTGAGCACGGCATCCTGAGAGGGTACAAACACGGGGCGCAGCCCTAGCCCCCTGAGCTGACCTCAGGGGAAGCCCCGCCAGTACACGCAGGCAGTGCGGCGACGTGGCTGAAAGGAAGAGAAGTCACTGGGAGGCAGCGACTGGTTTTGGAGCTGGGAGTGCAGCGTCCCAGCCGGGGAACCTTGGCGCTGGGCTGTGGACTGAGAGCGGAGGAACTAACCGCGGCAAGCTAGGGACGTGGGCCTGACCCTTGGGGGCAATCTCTACCAAGCCAGCACACACAGTTGATGCACCCACCTTGGGAATCTCAGATAAAACAGTCATCCCAAGCAAGATAAGTAACTTTGTCTATATTCCGAGTTGTTATTCTCTCCTGTTTATCTGACCTCTCCCCTCCCCTTCCCAGACGGCTTCATTAACATTGGAATTTCCTGAGCCAGAGAGTAAACTGCTCTGCAGTTTTTCTTTCTTTCTTTTTTTTTTTTTTTTGGTATTTTCCTAACCTATTCTCCTGGCCTGAGAGAAGCAGCTAAAAAACACCAGGGACCAAAAATCCTTCCCTAATTGGACTAAAAACACAGAACCAGCTCCGGCCAAGAATATGTGATCCACAGTCTTGGGCTTTCATCCCTACAGGGAACAAGGTGGCTATTATACTGCAAAGGCATTTCTGATAGGGATCTGACTGTATTGTTTTAGCAGATTACTGGAAAGACAAGTTTCAATACTATCTCTCCCTCTGTATATTCAACAGAGCCCTCACTGACCCACAACAGGGAACTGAGGGATAAAGCTCCCCCCAGACCACCTAACCTCCTTCTTTAGGGGTCTAAGGGGGGTGACACCTACCAAGGGCCCGAGGATCCCTCCGGTATGTGGCGAACAGGTCATCCGTGTATACACGTCCATAAAGCATTGGACTGCTGGGGCCCGGGCTGCCAGGATTTCGGCCTTGCCTTCGGAGCCCGGCCATATAGGCAGCCTTGCACTGGAGGCAGCAGCTATTTTCCCTGACCTTTGGCCCGTGCCCTCGTGAGTGTGTCATCTCTACTTCCACTTCTCTTCCCACCACACTGAATCCGCCACCTGCGGATACCTGAGTGTGGACATCAACATCTATCACTGGCTGCAGTGTCACAGGTCACTAGGTGTCTAGGCTCAGGCTGACCTTGGCTGTCTTCTGCCCAGGCAAGGAGCCTAATCCTTCCAAGGAAATCAGGACACGTGCTCACTGGCCGACATCCTTTCTTTCATCCACACAACGGTCGAGATGAGGGGAAAGAGGCCAGGTAGGCCAGGTGAAGGCTGAGTGTGGGGCCTAAGGCTTCTTTCCCAATCGCCATGGTGAGAGCCACCGGAAGGCTGGGCGGAACTTCTGACGGGGACGAGTCACAAACACTGAGCCAATAGGAGAGGTCCGGCCTAACCGGCCAGTTCCGCAGACCCCTCCATTTTACCCATGGACACACAACGGCCCCTTGCGTCTTTGGCCACAAAATCGAGGGCACCCGGGGAATAACTTCACAGTAGGCAACCCCTGATGTGAACACGTTCGACACACTGGGACAGCAGGCAGGTACCTCTTTTCCACTTACGCTAGGATATCACTAGGCAAGGCGCCCTTCCTCAGCATCTGTGGCCTCTCTGTGTGTGTCCACTCAGAGGAATCTCTTCATTCTACCCCTGAGACACATCACAAGTATGAGGGGCCTGAGAGAGAGCCTAGAGATGGAACGGTGGAGGCTTCTGGCTGTACTGCTTCCGCGTGGGTAGAGAATAGCAGGTAGTCTCTCTGGAAGGTCTTAGCTTCTGTTGACTGACACGCGCAATACAGTAGGGGCGGACCCTGGCCAGGTGGAGCTTGTGGGCAGATGCAACCTCTCCGGCGACGAATGATTGCGCTGCTGCTTTGTATGGTGAAAAGCTCCCCCCGCCAAGGGGGATGGGTAGAGAACATTGACCCACACCCGCCAGGGGCCTTTCCTGGGACTAAAGATCCCAACATGGTCTCAACGTCGTCACCCTCTCAACACACACCTTTCCTGCACACGTAATCCTCCTTTCTCCGTCAGGGCCCTATCCTACCAGGAAAAAAAGCAAGCCGCTCAAAAAGGCCGATGCCAGGGAAATCAAGGAAACACGGCCAGTTTCCAAATATTTGCTGTCTACATGTCCCCACCTCCGGTGAAAGGCTGCCTATGTGGCCGGGCTCCGAAGGCAAGGCCGAAATCCTGGCAGCCTGGGCCCCAGCAGTCCAATGCTTTATGGACGAGGGGACACGGATGACCTGTTCGCCACATACAGGAGGGATCCTTGGGCCCTTCACTGGCTCGCCATTCAGCTCCACGACGTCCGCTACTGGCCCTGGCCTTTGCTTTGGCTGGTGCCCCATTGAACGTGTGCTCCGGAGCCATGTTTCTCCACCCACCACTATCATTCTGCCACCAGGGGATATGTGAGTGTGGGAGTCACCATTTGTCACTGGCAGCAGTGTCACAAGTCACTAGACTTCCAGCTACCCGCTGACCTAGGCTGCCTTCTGCCCCAGGCAAGGTCCCGAATCCTTTATCCCAGATGCTGACACCTGGCCACTGGCGGACATTCATTTTTATCAACACAGAGGTCTGAGCGAGGGTCAACGGGCCAAGTAGGTGAAGTCAAGGCCAGGTGGGCAGGATTAAGGCTTCTTTGCCATCACCATAGAGTTCCCCGATCGAAAGAGTGGGCGGAGATTACGGTGGGCCTGGTGAATAGACTGAGCCAATGGCAGAGATCCGGCCTGGCAGGCAGATGACACAGGGCCCTCCATTGTGACCTATGACACCTAGTGGCCACAGGGTTGGAGCACACCCTGGGAAAGGCTACACAGGCACAAGGGAGCCCCTGGTGCGGACTGCTTCAGGGCAGTGGCAGAGCAGGCCAGGTAACTCTTTCCCACTTTCCTGAGGATATCCTATACAAGGCATCCCCACTCACCATCTCTTGCCTCTCTCTCTCTCTGTCTCTCTCTGGATGTGTTCCTTCTCTGAAATCTCTTTCCTTCTCCCCCTGAGTCACTTTACAGCTTGGAGTGCCTGACACAGGGCCTAGAGACAAAAGAGCAAAGGGGGAAGGCCTCTGGCTCTACTGGTTGCCCATGGGCAGAGAAGTTCTGGAAGTCTATCTGGAAGGTCTAGAGAGTAGTGATTGATTGGGGAGCAACATCACGGGCGGACCCTGGCCACGTGAAGCTTGCTGACATGTGGCAGCCTCTCTGGAGACTACTAATTCTGCTGATGACATTCTATGCAAATACCCGGGTGAGTGCAAAGGGCAGAAAACCTTGACACATACCTGCCAGAGGCCTATTCTGGGTCTGAGGAGTCCACCCTGGTCTCCAGCAACTCATCATCTCAGCACACACTTTGCCTGGACGCATGGACACCGCCTCTCTCCACGAATGTCTTCACCTGCTAGGAAACACACGATGTCACTCAGCCAAAGGAGAGCACAGGCAAAGTCAACTGAAGCCCCCATTTTCAAGACTTTGCCCTCTGCTGCTCCACAGCCTCCGGTGGCACACTGCATGTGCGTCACTTCTCGGTAGACAAGGCCGAAATCCGGGCATCCAGGGCCCCAGCCGTCCAGAGTCTACGGATGGCGGCATATGGATCACCTCTTTGCCTCGTACAGCAGGGAGGCCTGGGCCCTAGACTGGCTCCGCTAGAGCTCCACGACCTCAGCTATTTTCCCTGACCTTTGGCCCGTGCCCTCGTGAGTGTGTCATCTCTACTTCCACTTCTCTTCCCTCCACACTGAATCCGCCACCTGCGGATACCTCAGCGTGGACATCAACATCTATCACTGGCTGCAGTGTCACAGGTCACTAGGTGTCTAGGCTCAGGCTGACCTTGGCTGTCTTCTGCCCAGGCAAGGAGCCTAATCCTTCCAAGGAAATCAGGACACGTGCTCACTGGCCGACATCCTTTCTATCATCCACACAGCGGTCTAGATGAGGGGAAAGAGGCCAGGTAGGCCCGGTGAAGGCTGTGTGTGGGGCCTAAGGCTTCTTTCCCAATCGCCATGGTGACAGCCACCGGAAGGCTGGGCAGAACTTCTGACGGGGACGAGTCACAAACACTGAGCCAATAGGAGAGGTCCGGCCTAACCGGCCAGTTCCGCAGAGCCCCCCATTTTACCCATGGACACACAATGGCCCCTTGCGTCTTTGGCCACAAAATCGAGGGCACCCAGGGAATAACTTCACAGTAGGCAACCCCTGATGTGAACACGTTCGACACACTGGGACAGCAGGCAGGTACCTCTTTTCCACTTACGCTAGGATATCACTAGGCGAGGAGCCCTTCCTCAGCATCTGTGGCCTCTCTGTATGTGTTCACTCAGAGGAATCTCTTCATTCTACCCCTGAGACACATCACAAGTATGAGGGGCCTGAGAGAGAGCCTAGACGTGGAACGGGGGAGGCTTCCGGCTGTACTGCTTCCCCGTGGGTAGAGAATAGCAGGTAGTCTCTCTGGAAGGTCTTAGCTTCTGTTGACTGACACGCGCAATACAGTAGGGGCGGACCCTGGCCAGGTGGAGCTTGTGGGCAGATGCAACCTCTCCGGCGACGAATGATTGCGCTGCTGCTTTGTATGCTGAAAAGGCCCCCCCTCCAAGGGGGATGGGTAGAGAACATTGACCCACACCCGCCAGGGGCCTTTCCTGGGACTAAAGATCCCAACATGGTCTCAAAGTCGTCACCCTCTCAACACACACCTTTCCTGCACACATAAACCTGCCTTTCTCTGTCAGGGCTCTATCCTACCAGGAAAAAAAGCAAGCCGCTCGAAAAGGCCGATGCCAGGGAAATCGAGGAAACACGGCCAGTTTCCAAAGTTTTCCTGTCTACACGTTCCCGCCTCCGCTGCTAGGCTGCCTATGTGGGCGGGCTCCGAAGGCAAGGCCGAAATCCTGGCAGCCTGGGCCCCAGCAGTCCAATGCTTTATGGACGTGGGGACACGGATGACCCGTTCGCCACATACAGGAGGGATCCTTGGGCCCTTCACTGGCTCACCATTCAGCTCCACCACGTCCACTACTGGCCCTGGCCTTTGCTTTGGCTGGTGCCCCATTAAACGTGTGCTCCCGAGCGATGTTTCTCCACCCATCACTATCATTCTGCCACCAGGGGATATGTGAGTGTGGGAGTCACCATTTGTCACTGGCAGCAGTGTCACAAGTCACTAGACTTCCAGCTACTTGCTGACCTAGGCTGCCTTCTGCCCCAGGCAAGGTCCCGAATCCTTTATCCCAGATGCTGACACCTGGGCACTGGCGGACATTGATTTTTATCAACACAGAGGTCTGAGTGAGGGTCAGAGGGCCAGGGAGGGGAAGTCAAGGCCAGGTGGGCGGGGCTCAGGCTTCTTTGCCATCACCATAGAGACAGTCCCCCCACCGCAAGAGTGGGCGGAGCTTGTCATGGGCCTGGTGACAAGACTGAGCCAATGGCAGAGATCCGGCCCGCCAGGCAGATGACACAGGGCCCTCCATTGTGACCTATGACACCTAGTGGCCACAGGATTTGAGCACACCCCGGGAAAGGCTACGCAGGCACAAGGGAGCCCCTAGTGCGGACTGCTTCAGGGCATTGGCAGAGCACGCCAGGTACCTCTTTCCCACTTTCCTGAGGATATCAGTAGGCAAGGCATCCCCACTCAGCATCTCTTGCCTCTCTCTGTCTCTCTCTGCTTGTCTTCGTTCTCTGAAATCTCTTCCTTCTCCCCCTTGTCACTTCACACCTTGGAGTGCCTGACAGAGGGCCTAGAGACCAAAGAGCAAAGGGGGAAGGCCTCTGGCTCTACGGCCTGCCCATGGGGAGAGAAGTTCTGGTAGTCTATCTGGAAGGTCTAGAGAGTAGTGATTCATTGGGGAGCTACATCGTGGGCGGACCTGGCCAGGTGAAGCTTGACATCACCGTGGGACCTGGCCAGGTGAAGCTCCCTGACAAGTGGCAGCCTCTCCGGAGACGACTAATTCCGCTGATAACATTCTATGCAAATAACCGGCTGAGTGCCATGGGCAGAAAACATTGACACATACCTGCCAGAGTCCTATTCTGGGTCTCAAGTGTCCACCCTGGTCTCTAGCAACTCATCATCTCAGCACACACTTTGCCTGGACGCATGGACACCGCCTCTCTCCACGAATGTCTTCACCTGCTAGGAAACACACGATGTCACTAAGCCAAAGGAGAGCACAGGCAAAGTCAACTGAAGCCCCCATTTTCAAGACTTTGCCCTCTGCTGCTCCACAGCCTCCGGTGGCACACTGCATGTGCGTCACTTCTCGGTAGACAAGGCCGAAATCCGGGCATCCAGGGCCCCAGCCGTCCAGAGTCTACGGATGGCGGCATATGGATCACCTCTTTGCCTCGTACAGCAGGGAGGCCTGGGCCCTAGACTGGCTCCGCTAGAGCTCCACGACCTCAGCTATTTTCCCTGACCTTTGGCCCGTGCCCTCGTGAGTGTGTCATCTCTACTTCCACTTCTCTTTCCTCCACACTGAATCCGCCACCTGCGGATACCTCAGCGTGGACATCAACATCTATCACTGGCTGCAGTGTCACAGGTCACTAGGTGTCTAGGCTCAGGCTGACCTTGGCTGTCTTCTGCCCAGGCAAGGAGCCTAATCCTTCCAAGGAAATCAGGACACGTGCTCACTGGCCGACATCCTTTCTATCATCCACACAGCGGTCTAGATGAGGGGAAAGAGGCCAGGTAGGCCAGGTGAAGGCTGTGTGTGGGGCCTAAGGCTTCTTTCCCAATCGCCATGGTGACAGCCACCGGAAGGCTGGGCGGAACTTCTGACGGGGACGAGTCACAAACACTGAGCCAATAGGAGAGGTCCGGCCTAACCGGCCAGTTCCGCAGAGCCCCCCATTTTACCCATGGGCACACAACGGCCCCTTGCGTCTTTGGCCACAAAATCGAGGGCACCCAGGGAATAACTTCACAGTAGGCAACCCCTGATGTGAACACGTTCGACACACTGGGACAGCAGGCAGGTACCTCTTTTCCACTTACGCTAGGATATCACTAGGCGAGGAGCCCTTCCTCAGCATCTGTGGCCTCTCTGTATGTGTTCACTCAGAGGAATCTCTTCATTCTACCCCTGAGACACATCACAAGTATGAGGGGCCTGAGAGAGAGCCTAGACATGGAACGGGGGAGGCTTCAGGCTGGCTGTACTGCTTCCCCGTGGGTAGAGAATAGCAGGTAGTCTCTCTGGAAGGTCTTAGCTTCTGTTGACTGACACGCGCAATACAGTAGGGGCGGACCCTGGCCAGGTGGAGCTTGTGGGCAGATGCAACCTCTCCGGCGACGAATGATTGCGCTGCTGCTTTGTATGGTGAAAAGCTCCCCCCCCGCCAAGGGGGATGGGTAGAGAACATTGACCCACACCCGCCAGGGGCCTTTCCTGGGACTAAAGATCCCAACATGGTCTCAACGTCGTCACCCTCTCAACACACACCTTTCCTGCACACGTAATCCTGCCTTTCTCCGTCAGGGCCCTATCCTACCAGGAAAAAAAGCAAGCCGCTCAAAAAGGCCGATGCCAGGGAAATCGAGGAAACACGGAGAGTTTCCAAAGTTTTGCTGTCTACACGTTCCCGCCTCTGCTGCAAGGCTGCCTATGTGGCTGGGCTCCGAAGGCAAGGCCGAAATCCTGGCAGCCTGGGCCCCAGCAGTCCAATGCTTTATGGACGTGGGGACACGGATGACCCGTTCGCCACATACAGGAGGGATCCTTGGGCCCTTCACTGGCTCGCCATTCAGCTCCACCACGTCCACTACTGGCCCTGGCCTTTGCTTTGGCTGGTGCCCCATTGAACGTGTGCTCCGGAGCGATGTTTCTCCACCCATCACTATCATTCTGCCACCAGGGGATATGTGAGTGTGGGAGTCACCATTTGTCACTGGCAGCAGTGTCACAAGTCACTAGACTTCCAGCTACCCGCTGACCTAGGCTGCCTTCTGCCCCAGGCAAGGTCCCGAATCCTTTATCCCAGATGCTGACACCTGGGCACTGGCGGACATTGGTTTTTATCAACACAGAGGTCTGAGTGAGGGTCAGAGGGCCAGGTAGGTGAAGTGAAGGCCAGGTGGGCGGGGCTCAGGCTTCTTTGCCATCACCATAGAGACAGTCCCCCCACCGCAAGAGTGGGCGGAGCTTGTCATGGTCCTGGTGACAAGACTGAGCCAATGGCACAGATCTGCCCGCCAGGCAGATGACACAGGGCCCTCCATTGTGACCTATGACACCTAGTGGCCACAGGGTTGGAGCACACCCCGGGAAAGGCTACGCAGGCACAAGGGAGCCCCTGGTGCGGACTGCTTCAGGGCATTGGCAGAGCACGCCAGGTACCTCTTTCCCACTTTCCTGAGGATATCAGTAGGCAAGGCATCCCCACTCAGCATCTCTTGCCTCTCTCTGTCTCTCTCTGCTTGTCTTCGTTCTCTGAAATCTCTTCCTTCTCCCCCTTGTCACTTCACACCTTGGAGTGCCTGACAAAGGGCCTAGAGACCAAAGAGCAAAGGGGGAAGGCCTCTGGCTCTACGGCTTGCCCATGGGGAGAGAAGTTCTGGTAGTCTATCTGGAAGGTCTAGAGAGTAGTGATTCATTGGGGAGCTACATCGCGGGCGGACCTGGCCAGGTGAAGCTTGACATCACCGTGGGACCTGGCCAGGTGAAGCTCCCTGACAAGTGGCAGCCTCTCCGGAGACGACTAATTCCGCTGATAACATTCTATGCAAATAACCGGCTGAGTGCCATGGGCAGAAAACATTGACACATACCTGCCAGAGTCCTATTCTGGGTCTCAAGTGTCCACCCTGGTCTCCAGCAACTCATCATCTCAGCACACACTTTGCCTGGACGCATGGACACCGCCTCTCTCCACGAATGTCTTCACCTGCTAGGAAACACACGATGTCACTAAGCCAAAGGAGAGCACAGGCAAAGTCAACTGAAGCCCCCATTTTCAAGACTTTGCCCTCTGCTGCTCCACAGCCTCCGGTGGCACACTGCATGTGCGTCACTTCTCGGTAGACAAGGCCGAAATCCGGGCATCCAGGGCCCCAGCCGTCCAGAGTCTACGGATGGCGGCATATGGATCACCTCTTTGCCTCGTACAGCAGGGAGGCCTGGGCCCTAGACTGGCTCCGCTAGAGCTCCACGACCTCAGCTATTTTCCCTGACCTTTGGCCCGTGCCCTCGTGAGTGTGTCATCTCTACTTCCACTTCTCTTTCCTCCACACTGAATCCGCCACCTGCGGATACCTCAGCGTGGACATCAACATCTATCACTGGCTGCAGTGTCACAGGTCACTAGGTGTCTAGGCTCAGGCTGACCTTGGCTGTCTTCTGCCCAGGCAAGGAGCCTAATCCTTCCAAGGAAATCAGGACACGTGCTCACTGGCCGACATCCTTTCTATCATCCACACAGCGGTCTAGATGAGGGGAAAGAGGCCAGGTAGGCCAGGTGAAGGCTGTGTGTGGGGCCTAAGGCTTCTTTCCCAATCGCCATGGTGACAGCCACCGGAAGGCTGGGCGGAACTTCTGACGGGGACGAGTCACAAACACTGAGCCAATAGGAGAGGTCCGGCCTAACCGGCCAGTTCCGCAGAGCCCCCCATTTTACCCATGGGCACACAACGGCCCCTTGCGTCTTTGGCCACAAAATCGAGGGCACCCAGGGAATAACTTCACAGTAGGCAACCCCTGATGTGAACACGTTCGACACACTCGGACAGCAGGCAGGTACCTCTTTTCCACTTACGCTAGGATATCACTAGGCGAGGAGCCCTTCCTCAGCATCTGTGGCCTCTCTGTATGTGTTCACTCAGAGGAATCTCTTCATTCTACCCCTGAGACACATCACAAGTATGAGGGGCCTGAGAGAGAGCCTAGACATGGAACGGGGGAGGCTTCAGGCTGGCTGTACTGCTTCCCCGTGGGTAGAGAATAGCAGGTAGTCTCTCTGGAAGGTCTTAGCTTCTGTTGACTGACACGCGCAATACAGTAGGGGCGGACCCTGGCCAGGTGGAGCTTGTGGGCAGATGCAACCTCTCCGGCGACGAATGATTGCGCTGCTGCTTTGTATGGTGAAAAGCTCACCCCCCGCCAAGGGGGATGGGTAGAGAACATTGACCCACACCCGCCAGGGGCCTTTCCTGGGACTAAAGATCCCAACATGGTCTCAACGTCGTCACCCTCTCAACACACACCTTTCCTTCACTCGTAATCCTGCCTTTCTCCGTCAGGGCCCTATCCTACCAATAAAAAAAGCAAGCCGCTCAAAAAGGCCGATGCCAGGGAAATCGAGGAAACACGGAGAGTTTCCAAAGTTTTGCTGTCTACACGTCCCCGCCTCTGCTGCAAGGCTGCCTATGTGGCCGGGCTCCGAAGGCAAGGCCGAAATCCTGGCAGCCTGGGCCCCAGCAGTCCAATGCTTTATGGACGTGGGGACACGGATGACCCGTTCGCCACATACAGGAGGGATCCTTGGGCCCTTCACTGGCTCGCCATTCAGCTCCACCACGTCCACTACTGGCCCTGGCCTTTGCTTTGGCTGGTGCCCCATTGAACGTGTGCTCCGGAGCGATGTTTCTCCACCCATCACTATCATTCTGCCACCAGGGGATATGTGAGTGTGGGAGTCACCATTTGTCACTGGCAGCAGTGTCACAAGTCACTAGACTTCCAGCTACCCGCTGACCTAGGCTGCCTTCTGCCCCAGGCAAGGTCCCGAATCCTTTATCCCAGATACTGACACCTGGGCACTGGCGGACATTGATTTTTATCAACACAGAGGTCTGAGTGAGGGTCAGAGGGCCAGGTAGGTGAAGTGAAGGCCAGGTGGGCGGGGCTCAGGCTTCTTTGCCATCACCATAGAGACAGTCCCCCCACCGCAAGAGTGGGCGGAGCTTGTCATGGGCCTGGTGAAGAGACTGAGCCAATGGCAGAGATCTGCCCGCCAGGCAGATGACACAGGGCCCTCCATTGTGACCTATGACACCTAGTGGCCACAGGATTTGAGCACACCCCGGGAAAGGCTACGCAGGCACAACGGAGCCCCTGGTGCGGACTGCTTCAGGGCATTGGCAGAGCACGCCAGGTACCTCTTTGCCACTTTCCTGAGGATATCAGTAGGCAAGACATCCCCACTCAGCATCTCTTGCCTCTCTCTGTCTCTCTCTGCTTGTCTTCGTTCTCTGAAATCTCTTCCTTCTCCCCCTTGTCACTTCACACCTTGGAGTGCCTGACAGAGGGCCTAGAGACCAAAGAGCAAAGGGGTAAGGCCTCTGGCTCTACGGGTTGCCCATGGGGAGAGAAGTTCTGGTAGTCTATCTGGAAGGTCTAGAGAGTAGTGATTGATTGGGGAGCTACATCACGGGCGGACCTGGCCAGGTGAAGCTTGACGTCACCGTGGGACCTGGCCAGGTGAACTCCCTGACAAGTGGCAGCCTGTCCGGAGACGACTAATTCCGCTGATAACATTCTATGCAAATAACCGGCTGAGTGCCATGGGCAGAAAACATTGACACATACCTGCCAGAGTCCTATTCTGGGTCTCAAGTGTCCACCCTGGTCTCTAGCAACTCATCCTCTCAGCACACACTTTGCCTGGACGCATGGACACCGCCTCTCTCCACGAATGTCTTTGCCTGCTAGGAAACACACGATGTCACTCAGCCAAAGGAGAGCACAGGCAAAGTCAACTGAAGCCCCCATTTTCAAGATTTTGCCCTCTGCTGCTCCACAGCCTCCGGTGGCACACTGCATGTGCGTCACTTCTCGGTAGACAAGGCCGAAATCCGGGCATCCAGGGCCCCAGCCGTCCAGAGTCTACGGATGGCGGCATATGGATCACCTCTTTGCCTCGTACAGCAGGGAGGCCTGGGCCCTAGACTGGCTCCGCTAGAGCTCCACGACCTCAGCTATTTTCCCTGACCTTTGGCCCGTGCCCTCGTGAGTGTGTCATCTCTACTTCCACTTCTCTTCCCACCACACTGAATCCGCCACCTGCGGATACCTGAGCGTGGACATCAACATCTATCACTGGCTGCAGTGTCACAGGTCACTAGGTGTCTAGGCTCAGGCTGACCTTGGCTGTCTTCTGCCCAGGCAAGGAGCCTAATCCTTCCAAGGAAATCAGGACACGTGCTCACTGGCCGACATCCTTTCTTTCATCCACACAGCGGTCCAGATGAGGGGAAAGAGGCCAGGTAGGCCAGGTGAAGGCTGAGTGTGGGGCCTAAGGCTTCTTTCCCAATCGCCATGGTGACAGCCACCGGAAGGCTGGGCGGAACTTCTGACGGGGACGAGTCACAAACACTGAGCCAATAGGAGAGGTCCGCCGTAACCGGCCAGTTCCGCAGAGCCCTCCATTTTACCCATGGACACACAACGGCCCCTTGCGTCTTTGGCCACAAAATCGAGGGCACCCAGGGAATAACTTCACAGTAGGCAACCCCTGATGTGAACACGTTCGACACACTGGGACAGCAGGCAGGTACCTCTTTTCCACTTACGCTAGGATATCACTAGGCAAGGCGCCCTTCCTCAGCATCTGTGGCCTCTCTGTATGTGTTCACTCAGAGGAATCTCTTCATTCTACCCCTGAGACACATCACAAGTATGAGGGGCCTGAGAGAGAGCCTAGACATGGAACGGGGGAGGCTTCCGGCTGTACTGCTTCCCCGTGGGTAGAGAATAGCAGGTAGTCTCTCTGGAAGGTCTTAGCTTCTGTTGACTGACACGCGCAATACAGTAGGGGCGGACCCTGGCCAGGTGGAGCTTGTGGGCAGATGCAACCTCTCCGGCGACGAATGATTGCGCTGCTGCTTTGTATGGTGAAAAGCTCACCCCCCGCCAAGGGGGATGGGTAGAGAACATTGACCCACACCCGCCAGGGGCCTTTCCTGGGACTAAAGATCCCAACATGGTCTCAACGTCGTCACCCTCTCAACACACACCTTTCCTTCACTCGTAATCCTGCCTTTCTCCGTCAGGGCCCTATCCTACCAATAAAAAAAGCAAGCCGCTCAAAAAGGCCGATGCCAGGGAAATCGAGGAAACACGGAGAGTTTCCAAAGTTTTGCTGTCTACACGTCCCCGCCTCTGCTGCAAGGCTGCCTATGTGGCCGGGCTCCGAAGGCAAGGCCGAAATCCTGGCAGCCTGGGCCCCAGCAGTCCAATGCTTTATGGACGTGGGGACACGGATGACCCGTTCGCCACATACAGGAGGGATCCTTGGGCCCTTCACTGGCTCGCCATTCAGCTCCACCACGTCCACTACTGGCCCTGGCCTTTGCTTTGGCTGGTGCCCCATTGAACGTGTGCTCCGGAGCGATGTTTCTCCACCCATCACTATCATTCTGCCACCAGGGGATATGTGAGTGTGGGAGTCACCATTTGTCACTGGCAGCAGTGTCACAAGTCACTAGACTTCCAGCTACCCGCTGACCTAGGCTGCCTTCTGCCCCAGGCAAGGTCCCGAATCCTTTATCCCAGATGCTGACACCTGGGCACTGGCGGACATTGATTTTTATCAACACAGAGGTCTGAGTGAGGGTCAGAGGGCCAGGTAGGTGAAGTGAAGGCCAGGTGGGCGGGGCTCAGGCTTCTTTGCCATCACCATAGAGACAGTCCCCCCACCGCAAGAGTGGGCGGAGCTTGTCATGGGCCTGGTGACAAGACTGAGCCAATGGCAGAGATCCGGCCCGCCAGGCAGATGACACAGGGCCCTCCATTGTGACCTATGACACCTAGTGGCCACAGGATTTGAGCACACCCCGGGAAAGGCTACGCACGCACAAGGGAGCCCCTGGTGCGGACTGCTTCAGGGCATTGGCAGAGCACGCCAGGTACCTCTTTGCCACTTTCCTGAGGATATCAGTAGGCAAGGCACCCCCACTCAGCATCTCTTGCCTCTCTCTGTCTCTCTCTGCTTGTCTTCGTTCTCTGAAATCTCTTCCTTCTCCCCCTTGTCACTTCACACCTTGGAGTGCCTGACAGAGGACCTAGAGACCAAAGAGCAAAGGGGGAAGGCCTCTGGCTCTACGGCTTGCCCATGGGGAGAGAAGTTCTGGTAGTCTATCTGGAAGGTCTAGAGAGTAGTGTTTGATTGGGGAGCTACATCACGGGTGGACCTGGCCAGCTGAAGCTTGACATCACCGTGGGACCTGGCCAGGTGAAGCTCGCTGACAAGTGGCAGCCTGTCCGGAGACGACTAATTCCGCTGATAACATTCTATGCAAATAACCGGCTGAGTGCCATGGGCAGAAAACATTGACACATACCTGCCAGAGTCCTATTCTGGGTCTCAAGTGTCCACCCTGGTCTCCAGCAACTCATCATCTCAGCACACACTTTGCCTGGACGCATGGACACCGCCTCTCTCCACGAATGTCTTCACCTGCTAGGAAACACACGATGTCACTCAGCCAAAGGAGAGCACAGGCAAAGTCAACTGAAGCCCCCATTTTCAAGATTTTGCCCTCTGCTGCTCCACAGCCTCCGGTGGCACACTGCATGTGCGTCACTTCTCGGTAGACAAGGCCGAAATCCGGGCATCCAGGGCCCCAGCCGTCCAGAGTCTACGGATGGCGGCATATGGATCACCTCTTTGCCTCGTACAGCAGGGAGGCCTGGGCCCTAGACTGGCTCCGCTAGAGCTCCACGACCTCAGCTATTTTCCCTGACCTTTGGCCCATGCCCTCGTGAGTGTGTCATCTCTACTTCCACTTCTCTTCCCTCCACACTGAATCCGCCACCTGCGGATACCTCAGCGTGGACATCAACATCTATCACTGGCTGCAGTGTCACAGGTCACTAGGTGTCTAGGCTCAGGCTGACCTTGGCTGTCTTCTGCCCAGGCAAGGAGCCTAATCCTTCCAAGGAAATCAGGACACGTGCTCACTGGCCGACATCCTTTCTTTCATCCACACAGCGGTCTAGATGAGGGGAAAGAGGCCAGGTAGGCCAGGTGAAGGCTGTGTGTGGGGCCTAAGGCTTCTTTCCCAATCGCCATGGTGACAGCCACCGGAAGGCTGGGCGGAACTTCTGACGGGGACGAGTCACAAACACTGAGCCAATAGGAGAGGTCCGGCCTAACCGGCCAGTTAAGCAGAGCCCTCCATTTTACCCATGGACACACAACGGCCCCTTGCGTCTTTGGCCACAAAATCGAGGGCACCCAGGGAATAACTTCACGGTAGGCAACCCCTGATGTGAACACGTTCGACACACTGGGACAGCAGGCAGGTACCTCTTTTCCACTTACGCTAGGATATCACTAGGCAAGGCGCCCTTCCTCAGCATCTGTGGCCTCTCTGTATGTGTTCACTCAGAGGAATCTCTTCATTCTACCCCTGAGACACATCACAAGTATGAGGGGCCTGAGAGAGAGCCTAGACATGGAACGGGAGAGGCTTCCGGCTGGCTGTACTGCTTCCGCGTGGGTAGAGAATAGCATTTAGTCTCTCTGGAAGGTCTTAGCTTCTGTTGACTGACACGCGCAATACAGTAGGGGCGGACCCTGGCCAGGTGGAGCTTGTGGGCAGATGCAACCTCTCCGGCGACGAATGATTGCGCTGCTGCTTTGTATGGTGAAAAGCTCCCCCCCCCGCCAAGGGGGATGGGTAGAGAACATTGACCCACACCCGCCAGGGGCCTTTCCTGGGACTAAAGATCCCAACATGGTCTCCACGTCGTCACCCTCTCAACACACACCTTTCCTGCACACGTAATCCTGCCTTTCTCCGTCAGGGCCCTATCCTACCAGGAAAAAAAGCAAGCCGCTCAAAAAGGCCGATGCCAGGGAAAGCTAGGAAACACGGAGAGTTTCCAAAGTTTTGCTGTCTACACGTCCCCGCCTCTGCTGCAAGGCTGCCTATGTGGCCGGGCTCCGAAGGCAAGGCCGAAATCCTGGCAGCCTGGGCCCCAGCAGTCCAATGCTTTATGGACATGGGGACACGGATGACCCTTTCGCCACATACAGGAGGGATCCTTGGGCCCTTCACTGGCTCGCCATTCAGCTCCACCACGTCCACTACTGGCCCTGGCCTTTGCTTTGGCTGGTGCCCCATTGAATGTGTGCTCCGGAGCGATGTTTCTCCACCCATCACTATCATTCTGCCACCAGGGGATATGTGAGTGTGGGAGTCACCATTTGTCACTGGCAGCAGTGTCAAAAGTCACTAGACTTCCAGCTACCCGCTGACCTAGGCTGCCTTCTGCCCCAGGCAAGGTCCCGAATCCTTTATCCCAGATGCTGACACCTGGGCACTGGCGGACATTGATTTTTATCAACACAGAGGTCTGAGTGAGGGTCAGAGGGCCAGGTAGGTGAAGTGAAGGCCAGGTGGGCGGGGCTCAGGCTTCTTTGCCATCACCATAGAGACAGTCCCCCCACCGCAAGAGTGGGCGGAGCTTGTCATGGGCCTGGTGACAAGACTGAGCCAATGGCAGAGATCCGGCCCGCCAGGCAGATGACACAGGGCCCTCCATTGTGACCTATGACACCTAGTGGCCACAGGATTTGAGCACACCCCGGGAAAGGCTACGCAGGCACAAGGGAGCCCCTGGTGCGGACTGCTTCAGGGCATTGGCAGAGCACGCCAGGTACCTCTTTCCCACTTTCCTGAGGATATCAGTAGGCAAGGCATCCCCACTCAGCATCTCTTGCCTCTCTCTGTCTCTCTCTGCTTGTCTTCGTTCTCTGAAATCTCTTCCTTCTCCCCCTTGTCACTTCACACCTTGGAGTGCCTGACAAAGGGCCTAGAGACCAAAGAGCAAAGGGGGAAGGCCTCTGGCTCTACGGCTTGCCCATGGGGAGAGAAGTTCTGGTAGTCTATCTGGAAGGTCTAGAGAGTAGTGATTGATTGGGGAGCTACATCACGGGCGGACCTGGCCAGCTGAAGCTTGACATCACCGTGGGCCCTGGCCAGGTGAAGCTCGCTGACAAGTGGCAGCCTCTCCGGAGACGACTAATTCCGCTGATAACATTCTATGCAAATAACCGGCTGAGTGCCATGGGCAGAAAACATTGACACATACCTGCCAGAGTCCTATTCTGGGTCTCAAGTGTCCACCCTGGTCTCCAGCAACTCATCATCTCAGCACACACTTTGCCTGGATGAATGGACACCGCCTCCCTCCACGAATGTCTTCACCTGCTAGGAAACACACGATGTCACTCAGCCAAAGGAGAGCACAGGCAAAGTCAACTGAAGCCCCCATTTTCAAGATTTTGCCCTCTGCTGCTCCACAGCCTCCGGTGGCACACTGCATGTGCGTCACTTCTCGGTAGACAAGGCCGAAATCCGGGCATCCAGGGCCCCAGCCGTCCAGAGTCTACGGATGGCGGCATATGGATCACCTCTTTGCCTCGTACAGCAGGGAGGCCTGGGCCCTAGACTGGCTCCGCTAGAGCTCCACGACCTCAGCTATTTTCCCTGACCTTTGGCCCGTGCCCTCGTGAGTGTGTCATCTCTACTTCCACTTCTCTTCCCACCACACTGAATCCGCCACCTGCGGATACCTGAGCGTGGACATCAACATCTATCACTGGCTGCAGTGTCACAGGTCACTAGGTGTCTAGGCTCAGGCTGACCTTGGCTGTCTTCTGCCCAGGCAAGGAGCCTAATCCTTCCAAGGAAATCAGGACACGTGCTCACTGGCCGACATCCTTTCTTTCATCCACACAGCGGTCCAGATGAGGGGAAAGAGGCCTGGTAGGCCAGGTGAAGGCTGAGTGTGGGGCCTAAGGCTTCTTTCCCAATCGCCATGGTGACAGCCACCGGAAGGCTGGGCGGAACTTCTGACGGGGACGAGTCACAAACACTGAGCCAATAGGAGAGGTCCGCCGTAACCGGCCAGTTCCGCAGAGCCCTCCATTTTACCCATGGACACACAACGGCCCCTTGCGTCTTTGGCCACAAAATCGAGGGCACCCAGGGAATAACTTCACAGTAGGCAACCCCTGATGTGAACACGTTCGACACACTGGGACAGCAGGCAGGTACCTCTTTTCCACTTACGCTAGGATATCACTAGGCAAGGCGCCCTTCCTCAGCATCTGTGGCCTCTCTGTATGTGTTCACTCAGAGGAATCTCTTCATTCTACCCCTGAGACACATCACAAGTATGAGGGGCCTGAGAGAGAGCCTAGACATGGAACGGGGGAGGCTTCCGGCTGTACTGCTTCCCCGTGGGTAGAGAATAGCAGGTAGTCTCTCTGGAAGGTCTTAGCTTCTGTTGACTGACACGCGCAATACAGTAGGGGCGGACCCTGGCCAGGTGGAGCTTGTGGGCAGATGCAACCTCTCCGGCGACGAATGATTGCGCTGCTGCTTTGTATGGTGAAAAGCTCCCCCCCCCGCGTGAAGGGGGATGGGTAGAGAACATTGACCCACACCCGCCAGGGGCCTTTCCTGGGACTAAAGATCCCAACATGGTCTCAACGTCGTCACCCTCTCAACACACACCTTTCCTTCACTCGTAATCCTGCCTTTCTCCGTCAGGGCCCTATCCTACCAATAAAAAAAGCAAGCCGCTCAAAAAGGCCGATGCCAGGGAAAGCGAGGAAACACGGAGAGTTTCCAAAGTTTTGCTGTCTACACGTCCCCGCCTCTGCTGCAAGGCTGCCTATGTGGCCGGGCTCCGAAGGCAAGGCCGAAATCCTGGCAGCCTGGGCCCCAGCAGTCCAATGCTTTATGGACGTGGGGACACGGATGACCCGTTCGCCACATACAGGAGGGATCCTTGGGCCCTTCACTGGCTCGCCATTCAGCTCCACCACGTCCACTACTGGCCCTGGCCTTTGCTTTGGCTGGTGCCCCATTGAACGTGTGCTCCGGAGCGATGTTTCTCCACCCATCACTATCATTCTGCCACCAGGGGATATGTGAGTGTGGGAGTCACCATTTGTCACTGGCAGCAGTGTCACAAGTCACTAGACTTCCAGCTACCCGCTGACCTAGGCTGCCTTCTGCCCCAGGCAAGGTCCCGAATCCTTTATCCCAGATGCTGACACCTGGGCACTGGCGGACATTGATTTTTATCAACACAGAGGTCTGAGTGAGGGTCAGAGGGCCAGGTAGGTGAAGTGAAGGCCAGGTGGGCGGGGCTCAGGCTTCTTTGCCATCACCATAGAGACAGTCCCCCCACCGCAAGAGTGGGCGGAGCTTGTCATGGGCCTGGTGACAAGACTGAGCCAATGGCAGAGATCCGGCCCGCCAGGCAGATGACACAGGGCCCTCCATTGTGACCTATGACACCTAGTGGCCACAGGATTTGAGCACACCCCGGGAAAGGCTACGCACGCACAAGGGAGCCCCTGGTGCGGACTGCTTCAGGGCATTGGCAGAGCACGCCAGGTACCTCTTTGCCACTTTCCTGAGGATATCAGTAGGCAAGGCACCCCCACTCAGCATCTCTTGCCTCTCTCTGTCTCTCTCTGCTTGTCTTCGTTCTCTGAAATCTCTTCCTTCTCCCCCTTGTCACTTCACACCTTGGAGTGCCTGACAGAGGACCTAGAGACCAAAGAGCAAAGGGGGAAGGCCTCTGGCTCTACGGCTTGCCCATGGGGAGAGAAGTTCTGGTAGTCTATCTGGAAGGTCTAGAGAGTAGTGTTTGATTGGGGAGCTACATCACGGGTGGACCTGGCCAGGTGAAGCTTGACATCACCGTGGGACCTGGCCAGGTGAAGCTCGCTGACAAGTGGCAGCCTGTCCGGAGACGACTAATTCCGCTGATAACATTCTATGCAAATAACCGGCTGAGTGCCATGGGCAGAAAACATTGACACATACCTGCCAGAGTCCTATTCTGGGTCTCAAGTGTCCACCCTGGTCTCCAGCAACTCATCATCTCAGCACACACTTTGCCTGGACGCATGGACACCGCCTCTCTCCACGAATGTCTTCACCTGCTAGGAAACACACGATGTCACTCAGCCAAAGGAGAGCACAGGCAAAGTCAACTGAAGCCCCCATTTTCAAGATTTTGCCCTCTGCTGCTCCACAGCCTCCGGTGGCACACTGCATGTGCGTCACTTCTCGGTAGACAAGGCCGAAATCCGGGCATCCAGGGCCCCAGCCGTCCAGAGTCTACGGATGGCGGCATATGGATCACCTCTTTGCCTCGTACAGCAGGGAGGCCTGGGCCCTAGACTGGCTCCGCTAGAGCTCCACGACCTCAGCTATTTTCCCTGACCTTTGGCCCATGCCCTCGTGAGTGTGTCATCTCTACTTCCACTTCTCTTCCCTCCACACTGAATCCGCCACCTGCGGATACCTCAGCGTGGACATCAACATCTATCACTGGCTGCAGTGTCACAGGTCACTAGGTGTCTAGGCTCAGGCTGACCTTGGCTGTCTTCTGCCCAGGCAAGGAGCCTAATCCTTCCAAGGAAATCAGGACACGTGCTCACTGGCCGACATCCTTTCTTTCATCCACACAGCGGTCTAGATGAGGGGAAAGAGGCCAGGTAGGCCAGGTGAAGGCTGTGTGTGGGGCCTAAGGCTTCTTTCCCAATCGCCATGGTGACAGCCACCGGAAGGCTGGGCGGAACTTCTGACGGGGACGAGTCACAAACACTGAGCCAATAGGAGAGGTCCGGCCTAACCGGCCAGTTAAGCAGAGCCCTCCATTTTACCCATGGACACACAACGGCCCCTTGCGTCTTTGGCCACAAAATCGAGGGCACCCAGGGAATAACTTCACGGTAGGCAACCCCTGATGTGAACACGTTCGACACACTGGGACAGCAGGCAGGTACCTCTTTTCCACTTACGCTAGGATATCACTAGGCAAGGCGCCCTTCCTCAGCATCTGTGGCCTCTCTGTATGTGTTCACTCAGAGGAATCTCTTCATTCTACCCCTGAGACACATCACAAGTATGAGGGGCCTGAGAGAGAGCCTAGACATGGAACGGGAGAGGCTTCCGGCTGGCTGTACTGCTTCCGCGTGGGTAGAGAATAGCATTTAGTCTCTCTGGAAGGTCTTAGCTTCTGTTGACTGACACGCGCAATACAGTAGGGGCGGACCCTGGCCAGGTGGAGCTTGTGGGCAGATGCAACCTCTCCGGCGACGAATGATTGCGCTGCTGCTTTGTATGGTGAAAAGCTCCCCCCCCCGCCAAGGGGGATGGGTAGAGAACATTGACCCACACCCGCCAGGGGCCTTTCCTGGGACTAAAGATCCCAACATGGTCTCCACGTCGTCACCCTCTCAACACACACCTTTCCTGCACACGTAATCCTGCCTTTCTCCGTCAGGGCCCTATCCTACCAGGAAAAAAAGCAAGCCGCTCAAAAAGGCCGATGCCAGGGAAAGCTAGGAAACACGGAGAGTTTCCAAAGTTTTGCTGTCTACACGTCCCCGCCTCTGGTGCAAGGCTGCCTATGTGGCCGGGCTCCGAAGGCAAGGCCGAAATCCTGGCAGCCTGGGCCCCAGCAGTCCAATGCTTTATGGACATGGGGACACGGATGACCCTTTCGCCACATACAGGAGGGATCCTTGGGCCCTTCACTGGCTCGCCATTCAGCTCCACCACGTCCACTACTGGCCCTGGCCTTTGCTTTGGCTGGTGCCCCATTGAATGTGTGCTCCGGAGCGATGTTTCTCCACCCATCACTATCATTCTGCCACCAGGGGATATGTGAGTGTGGGAGTCACCATTTGTCACTGGCAGCAGTGTCAAAAGTCACTAGACTTCCAGCTACCCGCTGACCTAGGCTGCCTTCTGCCCCAGGCAAGGTCCCGAATCCTTTATCCCAGATGCTGACACCTGGGCACTGGCGGACATTGATTTTTATCAACACAGAGGTCTGAGTGAGGGTCAGAGGGCCAGGTAGGTGAAGTGAAGGCCAGGTGGGCGGGGCTCAGGCTTCTTTGCCATCACCATAGAGACAGTCCCCCCACCGCAAGAGTGGGCGGAGCTTGTCATGGGCCTGGTGACAAGACTGAGCCAATGGCAGAGATCCGGCCCGCCAGGCAGATGACACAGGGCCCTCCATTGTGACCTATGACACCTAGTGGCCACAGGATTTGAGCACAC
The DNA here is from genome assembly GCF_030014295.1 of Loxodonta africana. NCBI lineage: Eukaryota > Metazoa > Chordata > Mammalia > Proboscidea > Elephantidae > Loxodonta > Loxodonta africana. The sequence goes on along the minus strand of NW_026974921.1, from coordinate 81,684 downwards.
CCCGGGAAAGGCTACGCAGGCACAAGGGAGCCCCTGGTGCGGACTGCTTCAGGGCATTGGCAGAGCACGCCAGGTACCTCTTTCCCACTTTCCTGAGGATATCAGTAGGCAAGGCATCCCCACTCAGCATCTCTTGCCTCTCTCTGTCTCTCTCTGCTTGTCTTCGTTCTCTGAAATCTCTTCCTTCTCCCCCTTGTCACTTCACACCTTGGAGTGCCTGACAAAGGGCCTAGAGACCAAAGAGCAAAGGGGGAAGGCCTCTGGCTCTACGGCTTGCCCATGGGGAGAGAAGTTCTGGTAGTCTATCTGGAAGGTCTAGAGAGTAGTGATTGATTGGGGAGCTACATCACGGGCGGACCTGGCCAGCTGAAGCTTGACATCACCGTGGGCCCTGGCCAGGTGAAGCTCGCTGACAAGTGGCAGCCTGTCCGGAGACGACTAATTCCGCTGATAACATTCTATGCAAATAACCGGCTGAGTGCCATGGGCAGAAAACATTGACACATACCTGCCAGAGTCCTATTCTGGGTCTCAAGTGTCCACCCTGGTCTCCAGCAACTCATCATCTCAGCACACACTTTGCCTGGATGAATGGACACCGCCTCCCTCCACGAATGTCTTCACCTGCTAGGAAACACACGATGTCACTCAGCCAAAGGAGAGCACAGGCAAAGTCAACTGAAGCCCCCATTTTCAAGATTTTGCCCTCTGCTGCTCCACAGCCTCCGGTGGCACACTGCATGTGCGTCACTTCTCGGTAGACAAGGCCGAAATCCGGGCATCCAGGGCCCCAGCGGTCCAGAGTCTACGGATGGCGGCATATGGATCACCTCTTTGCCTCGTACAGCAGGGAGGCCTGGGCCCTAGACTGGCTCCGCTAGAGCTCCACGACCTCAGCTATTTTCCCTGACCTTTGGCCCGTGCCCTCGTGAGTGTGTCATCTCTACTTCCACTTCTCTTCCCACCACACTGAATCCGCCACCTGCGGATACCTCAGCGTGGACATCAACATCTATCACTGGCTGTAGTGTCACAGGTCACTAGGTGTCTAGGCTCAGGCTGACCTTGGCTGTCTTCTGCCCAGGCAAGGAGCCTAATCCTTCCAAGGAAATCAGGACACGTGCTCACTGGCCGACATCCTTTCTATCATCCACACAGCGGTCTAGATGAGGGGAAAGAGGCCAGGTAGGCCAGGTGAAGGCTGTGTGTGGGGCCTAAGGCTTCTTTCCCAATCGCCATGGTGACAGCCACCGGAAGGCTGGGCGGAACTTCTGACGGGGACGAGTCACAAACACTGAGCCAATAGGAGAGGTCCGGCCTAACCGGCCAGTTCCGCAGAGCCCCCCATTTTACCCATGGGCACACAACGGCCCCTTGCGTCTTTGGCCACAAAATCGAGGGCACCCAGGGAATAACTTCACAGTAGGCAACCCCTGATGAGAACACGTTCGACACACTGGGACAGCAGGCAGGTACCTCTTTTCCACTTACGCTAGGATATCACTAGGCGAGGAGCCCTTCCTCAGCATCTGTGGCCTCTCTGTATGTGTTCACTTAGAGGAATCTCTTCATTCTACCCCTGAGACACATCACAAGTATGAGGGGCCTGAGAGAGAGCCTAGACGTGGAACGGGGGAGGCTTCCGGCTGTACTGCTTCCCCGTGGGTAGAGAATAGCAGGTAGTCTCTCTGGAAGGTCTTAGCTTCTGTTGACTGACACGCGCAATACAGTAGGGGTGGACCCTGGCCAGGTGGAGCTTGTGGGCAGATGCAACCTCTCCGGCGACGAATGATTGCGCTGCTGCTTTGTATGGTGAAAAGCTCCCCCCGCCAAGGGGGATGGGTAGAGAACATTGACCCACACCCGCCAGGGGCCTTTCCTGGGACTAAAGATCCCAACATGGTCTCATCGTCGTCACCCTCTCAACACACACCTTTCCTGCACACGTAATCCTGCCTTTCTCCGTCAGGGCCCTATCCTACCAATAAAAAAAGCAAGCCGCTCAAAAAGGCCGATGCCAGGGAAATCGAGGAAACACGGAGAGTTTCCAAAGTTTTGCTGTCTACACGTCCCCGCCTCTGCTGCAAGGCTGCCTATGTGGCCGGGCTCCGAAGGCAAGGCCGAAATCCTGGCAGCCTGGGCCCCAGCAGTCCAATGCTTTATGGACGTGGGGACACGGATGACCCGTTCGCCACATACAGGAGGGATCCTTGGGCCCTTCACTGGCTCGCCATTCAGCTCCACCACGTCCACTACTGGCCCTGGCCTTTGCTTTGGCTGGTGCCCCATTGAACGTGTGCTCCGGAGCGATGTTTCTCCACCCATCACTATCATTCTGCCACCAGGGGATATGTGAGTGTGGGAGTCACCATTTGTCACTGGCAGCAGTGTCACAAGTCACTAGACTTCCAGCTACCCGCTGACCTAGGCTGCCTTCTGCCCCAGGCAAGGTCCCGAATCCTTTATCCCAGATGCTGACACCTGGGCACTGGCGGACATTGATTTTTATCAACACAGAGGTCTGAGTGAGGGTCAGAGGGCCAGGTAGGTGAAGTGAAGGCCAGGTGGGCGGGGCTCAGGCTTCTTTGCCATCACCATAGAGACAGTCCCCCCACCGCAAGAGTGGGCGGAGCTTGTCATGGGCCTGGTGACAAGACTGAGCCAATGGCAGAGATCTGCCCGCCAGGCAGATGACACAGGGCCCTCCATTGTGACCTATGACACCTAGTGGCCACAGGATTTGAGCACACCCCGGGAAAGGCTACGCAGGCACAACGGAGCCCCTGGTGCGGACTGCTTCAGGGCATTGGCAGAGCACGCCAGGTACCACTTTCCCACTTTCCTGAGGATATCAGTAGGCAAGACATCCCCACTCAGCATCTCTTGCCTCTCTCTGTCTCTCTCTGCTTGTCTTCGTTCTCTGAAATCTCTTCCTTCTCCCCCTTGTCACTTCACACCTTGGAGTGCCTGACAGAGGGCCTAGAGACCAAAGAGCAAAGGGGTAAGGCCTCTGGCTCTACGGGTTGCCCATGGGGAGAGAAGTTCTGGTAGTCTATCTGGAAGGTCTAGAGAGTAGTGATTGATTGGGGAGCTACATCACGGGCGGACCTGGCCAGGTGAAGCTTGACGTCACCGTGGGACCTGGCCAGGTGAACTCCCTGACAAGTGGCAGCCTGTCCGGAGACGACTAATTCCGCTGATAACATTCTATGCAAATAACCGGCTGAGTGCCATGGGCAGAAAACATTGACACATACCTGCCAGAGTCCTATTCTGGGTCTCAAGTGTCCACCCTGGTCTCTAGCAACTCATCCTCTCAGCACACACTTTGCCTGGACGCATGGACACCGCCTCTCTCCACGAATGTCTTCGCCTGCTAGGAAACACACGATGTCACTCAGCCAAAGGAGAGCACAGGCAAAGTCAACTGAAGCCCCCATTTTCAAGATTTTGCCCTCTGCTGCTCCACAGCCTCCGGTGGCACACTGCATGTGCGTCACTTCTCGGTAGACAAGGCCGAAATCTGGGCATCCAGGGCCCCAGCCGTCCAGAGTCTACGGATGGCGGCATATGAATCACCTCTTTGCCTCGTACAGCAGGGAGGCCTGGGCCCTAGACTGGCTCCGCTAGAGCTCCACGACCTCAGCTATTTTCCCTGACCTTTGGCCCGTGCCCTCGTGAGTGTGTCATCTCTACTTCCACTTCTCTTCCCACCACACTGAATCCGCCACCTGCGGATACCTCAGCGTGGACATCAACATCTATCACTGGCTGCAGTGTCACAGGTCACTAGGTGTCTAGGCTCAGGCTGACCTTGGCTGTCTTCTGCCCAGGCAAGGAGCCTAATGCTTCCAAGGAAATCAGGACACGTGCTCACTGGCCGACATCCTTTCTTTCATCCACACAGCGGTCTAGATGAGGGGAAAGTGGCCAGGTAGGCCAGGTGAAGGCTGTGTGTGGGGCCTAAGCCTTCTTTCCCAATCGCCATGGTGACAGCCACCGGAAGGCTGGGCGGAACTTCTGACGGGGACGAGTCACAAACACTGAGCCAATAGGAGAGGTCCGGCCTAACCGGCCAGTTAAGCAGAGCCCTCCATTTTACCCATGGACACACAACGGCCCCTTGCGTCTTTGGCCACAAAATCGAGGGCACCCAGGGAATAACTTCACGGTAGGCAACCCCTGATGTGAACACGTTCGACACACTGGGACAGCAGGCAGGTACCTCTTTTCCACTTACGCTAGGATATCACTAGGCAAGGCGCCCTTCCTCAGCATCTGTGGCCTCTCTGTATGTGTTCACTCAGAGGAATCTCTTCATTCTACCCCTGAGACACATCACAAGTATGAGGGGCCTGAGAGAGGGCCTAGACGTGGAACGGGGGAGGCTTCCGGCTGTACTGCTTCCCCGTGGGTAGAGAATAGCAGGTAGTCTCTCTGGAAGGTCTTAGCTTCTGTTGACTGACACGTGCAATACAGTAGGGGCGGACCCTGGCCAGGTGGAGCTTGTGGGCAGATGCAACCTCTCCGGCGACGAATGATTGCGCTGCTGCTTTGTATGGTGAAAAGCTCCCCCCCCACCAAGGGGGATGGGTAGAGAACATTGACCCACACCCGCCAGGGGCCTTTCCTGGGACTAAAGATCCCAACATGGTCTCCACGTCGTCACCCTCTCAACACACACCTTTCCTGCACACGTAATCCTGCCTTTCTCCGTCAGGGCCCTATCCTACCAGGAAAAAAAGCAAGCCGCTCAAAAAGGCCGATGCCAGGGAAAGCGAGGAAACACGGAGAGTTTCCAAAGTTTTGCTGTCTACACGTCCCCGCCTCTGGTGCAAGGCTGCCTATGTGGCCGGGCTCCGAAGGCAAGGCCGAAATCCTGGCAGCCTGGGCCCCAGCAGTCCAATGCTTTATGGACATGGGGACACGGATGACCCGTTTGCCACATACAGGAGGGATCCTTGGGCCCTTCACTGGCTCGCCATTCAGCTCCACCACGTCCACTACTGGCCCTGGCCTTTGCTTTGGCTGGTGCCCCATTGAACGTGTGCTCCGGAGCGATGTTTCTCCACCCATCACTATCATTCTGCCACCAGGGGATATGTGAGTGTGGGAGTCACCATTTGTCACTGGCAGCAGTGTCACAAGTCACTAGACTTCCAGCTACCCGCTGACCTAGGCTGCCTTCTGCCCCAGGCAAGGTCCCGAATCCTTTATCCCAGATACTGACACCTGGGCACTGGCGGACATTGATTTTTATCAACACAGAGGTCTGAGTGAGGGTCAGAGGGCCAGGTAGGTGAAGTGAAGGCCAGGTGGGCGGGGCTCAGGCTTCTTTGCCATCACCATAGAGACAGTCCCCCCACCGCAAGAGTGGGCGGAGCTTGTCATGGGCCTGGTGACAAGACTGAGCCAATGGCAGAGATCCTGCCCGCCAGGCAGATGACACAGGGCCCTCCATTGTGACCTATGACACCTAGTGGCCACAGGATTTGAGCACACCCCGGGAAAGGCTACGCACGCACAAGGGAGCCCCTGGTGCGGACTGCTTCAGGGCATTGGCAGAGCACGCCAGGTACCTCTTTGCCACTTTCCTGAGGATATCAGTAGGCAAGGCACCCCCACTCAGCATCTCTTGCCTCTCTCTGTCTCTCTCTGCTTGTCTTCGTTCTCTGAAATCTCTTCCTTCTCCCCCTTGTCACTTCACACCTTGGAGTGCCTGACAGAGGACCTAGAGACCAAAGAGCAAAGGGGGAAGGCCTCTGGCTCTACGGCTTGCCCATGGGGAGAGAAGTTCTGGTAGTCTATCTGGAAGGTCTAGAGAGTAGTGATTCATTGGGGAGCTACATCACGGGTGGACCTGGCCAGGTGAAGCTTGACATCACCGTGGGACCTGGCCAGGTGAAGCTCGCTGACAAGTGGCAGCCTGTCCGGAGACGACTAATTCCGCTGATAACATTCTATGCAAATAACCGGCTGAGTGCCATGGGCAGAAAACATTGACACATACCTGCCAGAGTCCTATTCTGGGTCTCAAGTGTCCACCCTGGTCTCCAGCAACTCATCATCTCAGCACACACTTTGCCTGGACGCATGGACACCGCCTCTCTCCACGAATGTCTTCGCCTGCTAGGAAACACACGATGTCACTCAGCCAAAGGAGAGCACAGGCAAAGTCAACTGAAGCCCCCATTTTCAAGATTTTGCCCTCTGCTGCTCCACAGCCTCCGGTGGCACACTGCATGTGCGTCACTTCTCGGTAGACAAGGCCGAAATCCGGGCATCCAGGGCCCCAGCCGTCCAGAGTCTACGGATGGCGGCATATGGATCACCTCTTTGCCTCGTACAGCAGGGAGGCCTGGGCCCTAGACTGGCTCCGCTAGAGCTCCACGACCTCAGCTATTTTCCCTGACCTTTGGCCCGTGCCCTCGTGAGTGTGTCATCTCTACTTCCACTTCTCTTCCCTCCACACTGAATCCGCCACCTGCGGATACCTCAGCGTGGACATCAACATCTATCACTGGCTGCAGTGTCACAGGTCACTAGGTGTCTAGGCTCAGGCTGACCTTGGCTGTCTTCTGCCCAGGCAAGGAGCCTAATCCTTCCAAGGAAATCAGGACACGTGCTCACTGGCCGACATCCTTTCTTTCATCCACACAGCGGTCTAGATGAGGGGAAAGAGGCCAGGTAGGCCAGGTGAAGGCTGTGTGTGGGGCCTAAGCCTTCTTTCCCAATCGCCATGGTGACAGCCACCGGAAGGCTGGGCGGAACTTCTGACGGGGACGAGTCACAAACACTGAGCCAATAGGAGAGGTCCGGCCTAACCGGCCAGTTAAGCAGAGCCCTCCATTTTACCCATGGACACACAACGGCCCCTTGCGTCTTTGGCCACAAAATCGAGGGCACCCAGGGAATAACTTCACGGTAGGCAACCCCTGATGTGAACACGTTCGACACACTGGGACAGCAGGCAGGTACCTCTTTTCCACTTACGCTAGGATATCACTAGGCAAGGCGCCCTTCCTCAGCATCTGTGGCCTCTCTGTATGTGTTCACTCAGAGGAATCTCTTCATTCTACCCCTGAGACACATCACAAGTATGAGGGGCCTGAGAGAGAGCCTAGACATGGAACGGGAGAGGCTTCCGGCTGGCTGTACTGCTTCCGCTTGGGTAGAGAATAGCAGGTAGTCTCTCTGGAAGGTCTTAGCTTCTGTTGACTGACACGCGCAATACAGTAGGGGCGGACCCTGGCCAGGTGGAGCTTGTGGGCAGATGCAACCTCTCCGGCGACGAATGATTGCGCTGCTGCTTTGTATGGTGAAAAGCTCCCCCCCCACCAAGGGGGATGGGTAGAGAACATTGACCCACACCCGCCAGGGGCCTTTCCTGGGACTAAAGATCCCAACATGGTCTCCACGTCGTCACCCTCTCAACACACACCTTTCCTGCACACGTAATCCTGCCTTTCTCCGTCAGGGCCCTATCCTACCAGGAAAAAAAGCAAGCCGCTCAAAAAGGCCGATGCCAGGGAAAGCGAGGAAACACGGAGAGTTTCCAAAGTTTTGCTGTCTACACGTCCCCGCCTCTGGTGCAAGGCTGCCTATGTGGCCGGGCTCCGAAGGCAAGGCCGAAATCCTGGCAGCCTGGGCCCCAGCAGTCCAATGCTTTATGGACGTGGGGACACGGATGACCCGTTCGCCACATACAGGAGGGATCCTTGGGCCCTTCACTGGCTCGCCATTCAGCTCCACCACGTCCACTACTGGCCCTGGCCTTTGCTTTGGCTGGTGCCCCATTGAACGTGTGCTCCGGAGCGATGTTTCTCCACCCATCACTATCATTCTGCCACCAGGGGATATGTGAGTGTGGGAGTCACCATTTGTCACTGGCAGCAGTGTCACAAGTCACTAGACTTCCAGCTACCCGCTGACCTAGGCTGCCTTCTGCCCCAGGCAAGGTCCCGAATCCTTTATCCCAGATGCTGACACCTGGGCACTGGCGGACATTGATTTTTATCAACACAGAGGTCTGAGTGAGGGTCAGAGGGCCAGGTAGGTGAAGTGAAGGCCAGGTGGGCGGGGCTCAGGCTTCTTTGCCATCACCATAGAGACAGTCCCCCCACCGCAAGAGTGGGCGGAGCTTGTCATGGGCCTGGTGACAAGACTGAGCCAATGGCAGAGATCCGGCCCGCCAGGCAGATGACACAGGGCCCTCCATTGTGACCTATGACACCTAGTGGCCACAGGATTTGAGCACACCCCGGGAAAGGCTACGCACGCACAAGGGAGCCCCTGGTGCGGACTGCTTCAGGGCATTGGCAGAGCACGCCAGGTACCTCCTTGCCACTTTCCTGAGGATATCAGTAGGCAAGGCACCCCCACTCAGCATCTCTTGCCTCTCTCTGTCTCTCTCTGCTTGTCTTCGTTCTCTGAAATCTCTTCCTTCTCCCCCTTGTCACTTCACACCTTGGAGTGCCTGACAGAGGACCTAGAGACCAAAGAGCAAAGGGGGAAGGCCTCTGGCTCCACGGCTTGCCCATGGGGAGAGAAGTTCTGGTAGTCTATCTGGAAGGTCTAGAGAGTAGTGTTTGATTGGGGAGCTACATCACGGGTGGACCTGGCCAGGTGAAGCTTGACATCACCGTGGGACCTGGCCAGGTGAAGCTCGCTGACAAGTGGCAGCCTGTCCGGAGACGACTAATTCCGCTGATAACATTCTATGCAAATAACCGGCTGAGTGCCATGGGCAGAAAACATTGACACATACCTGCCAGAGTCCTATTCTGGGTCTCAAGTGTCCACCCTGGTCTCCAGCAACTCATCATCTCAGCACACACTTTGCCTGGACGCATGGACACCGCCTCTCTCCACGAATGTCTTCACCTGCTAGGAAACACACGATGTCACTCAGCCAAAGGAGAGCACAGGCAAAGTCAACTGAAGCCCCCATTTTCAAGATTTTGCCCTCTGCTGCTCCACAGCCTCCGGAGGCACACTGCATGTGCGTCACTTCTCGGTAGACAAGGCCGAAATCCGGGCATCCAGGGCCCCAGCCGTCCAGAGTCTACGGATGGCGGCATATGGATCACCTCTTTGCCTCGTACAGCAGGGAGGCCTGGGCCCTAGACTGGCTCCGCTAGAGCTCCACGACCTCAGCTATTTTCCCTGACCTTTGGCCCGTGCCCTCGTGAGTGTGTCATCTCTACTTCCACTTCTCTTCCCTCCACACTGAATCCGCCACCTGCGGATACCTCAGCGTGGACATCAACATCTATCACTGGCTGCAGTGTCACAGGTCACTAGGCGTCTAGGCTCAGGCTGACCTTGGTGTCTTCTGCCCAGGCAAGGAGCCTAATCCTTCCAAGGAAATCAGGACACGTGCTCACTGGCCGACATCCTTTCTTTCATCCACACAGCGGTCTAGATGAGGGGAAAGAGGCCAGGTAGGCCAGGTGAAGGCTGAGTGTGGGGCCTAAGCCTTCTTTCCCAATCGCCATGGTGACAGCCACCGGAAGGCTGGGCGGAACTTCTGACGGGGACGAGTCACAAACACTGAGCCAATAGGAGAGGTCCGGCCTAACCGGCCAGTTAAGCAGAGCCCTCCATTTTACCCATGGACACACAACGGCCCCTTGCGTCTTTGGCCACAAAATCGAGGGCACCCAGGGAATAACTTCACGGTAGGCAACCCCTGATGTGAACACGTTCGACACACTGGGACAGCAGGCAGGTACCTCTTTTCCACTTACGCTAGGATATCACTAGGCAAGGCGCCCTTCCTCAGCATCTGTGGCCTCTCTGTATGTGTTCACTCAGAGGAATCTCTTCATTCTACCCCTGAGACACATCACAAGTATGAGGGGCCTGAGAGAGGGCCTAGACATGGAACGGGGGAGGCTTCCGGCTGTACTGCTTCCCCGTGGGTAGAGAATAGCAGGTAGTCTCTCTGGAAGGTCTTAGCTTCTGTTGACTGACACGTGCAATACAGTAGGGGCGGACCCTGGCCAGGTGGAGCTTGTGGGCAGATGCAACCTCTCCGGCGACGAATGATTGCGCTGCTGCTTTGTATGGTGAAAAGCTCCCCCCCCACCAAGGGGGATGGGTAGAGAACATTGACCCACACCCGCCAGGGGCCTTTCCTGGGACTAAAGATCCCAACATGGTCTCCACGTCGTCACCCTCTCAACACACACCTTTCCTGCACACGTAATCCTGCCTTTCTCCGTCAGGGCCCTATCCTACCAGGAAAAAAAGCAAGCCGCTCAAAAAGGCCGATGCCAGGGAAAGCGAGGAAACACGGAGAGTTTCCAAAGTTTTGCTGTCTACACGTCCCCGCCTCTGGTGCAAGGCTGCCTATGTGGCCGGGCTCCGAAGGCAAGGCCGAAATCCTGGCAGCCTGGGCCCCAACAGTCCAATGCTTTATGGACGTGGGGACACGGATGACCCGTTCGCCACATACAGGAGGGATCCTTGGGCCCTTCACTGGCTCGCCATTCAGCTCCACCACGTCCACTACTGGCCCTGGCCTTTGCTTTGGCTGGTGCCCCATTGAACGTGTGCTCCGGAGCGATGTTTCTCCACCCATCACTATCATTCTGCCACCAGGGGATATGTGAGTGTGGGAGTCACCATTTGTCACTGGCAGCAGTGTCACAAGTCACTAGACTTCCAGCTACCCGCTGACCTAGGCTGCCTTCTGCCCCAGGCAAGGTCCCGAATCCTTTATCCCAGATGCTGACACCTGGGCACTGGCGGACATTGATTTTTATCAACACAGAGGTCTGAGTGAGGGTCAGAGGGCCAGGTAGGTGAAGTGAAGGCCAGGTGGGCGGGGCTCAGGCTTCTTTGCCATCACCATAGAGACAGTCCCCCCACCGCAAGAGTGGGCGGAGCTTGTCATGGGCCTGGTGACAAGACTGAGCCAATGGCAGAGATCCGGCCCGCCAGGCAGATGACACAGGGCCCTCCATTGTGACCTATGACACCTAGTGGCCACAGGATTTGAGCACACCCCGGGAAAGGCTACGCACGCACAAGGGAGCCCCTGGTGCGGACTGCTTCAGGGCATTGGCAGAGCACGCCAGGTACCTCTTTCCCACTTTCCTGAGGATATCAGTAGGCAAGGCACCCCCACTCAGCATCTCTTGCCTCTCTCTGTCTCTCTCTGCTTGTCTTCGTTCTCTGAAATCTCTTCCTTCTCCCCCTTGTCACTTCACACCTTGGAGTGCCTGACAGAGGACCTAGAGACCAAAGAGCAAAGGGGGAAGGCCTCTGGCTCTACGGCTTGCCCATGGGGAGAGAAGTTCTGGTAGTCTATCTGGAAGGTCTAGAGAGTAGTGTTTGATTGGGGAGCTACATCACGGGTGGACCTGGCCAGGTGAAGCTTGACATCACCGTGGGACCTGGCCAGGTGAAGCTCGCTGACAAGTGGCAGCCTGTCCGGAGACGACTAATTCCGCTGATAACATTCTATGCAAATAACCGGCTGAGTGCCATGGGCAGAAAACATTGACACATACCTGCCAGAGTCCTATTCTGGGTCTCAAGTGTCCACCCTGGTCTCCAGCAACTCATCATCTCAGCACACACTTTGCCTGGACGCATGGACACCGCCTCTCTCCACGAATGTCTTCACCTGCTAGGAAACACACGATGTCACTCAGCCAAAGGAGAGCACAGGCAAAGTCAACTGAAGCCCCCATTTTCAAGATTTTGCCCTCTGCTGCTCCACAGCCTCCGGTGGCACACTGCATGTGCGTCACTTCTCGGTAGACAAGGCCGAAATCCGGGCATCCAGGGCCCCAGCCGTCCAGAGTCTACGGATGGCGGCATATGGATCACCTCTTTGCCTCGTACAGCAGGGAGGCCTGGGCCCTAGACTGGCTCCGCTAGAGCTCCACGACCTCAGCTATTTTCCCTGACCTTTGGCCCATGCCCTCGTGAGTGTGTCATCTCTACTTCCACTTCTCTTCCCTCCACACTGAATCCGCCACCTGCGGATACCTCAGCGTGGACATCAACATCTATCACTGGCTGCAGTGTCACAGGTCACTAGGTGTCTAGGCTCAGGCTGACCTTGGCTGTCTTCTGCCCAGGCAAGGAGCCTAATCCTTCCAAGGAAATCAGGACACGTGCTCACTGGCCGACATCCTTTCTTTCATCCACACAGCGGTCTAGATGAGGGGAAAGAGGCCAGGTAGGCCAGGTGAAGGCTGTGTGTGGGGCCTAAGCCTTCTTTCCCAATCGCCATGGTGACAGCCACCGGAAGGCTGGGCGGAACTTCTGACGGGGACGAGTCACAAACACTGAGCCAATAGGAGAGGTCCGGCCTAACCGGCCAGTTAAGCAGAGCCCTCCATTTTACCCATGGACACACAACGGCCCCTTGCGTCTTTGGCCACAAAATCCAGGGCACCCAGGGAATAACTTCACGGTAGGCAACCCCTGATGTGAACACGTTCGACACACTGGGACAGCAGGCAGGTACCTCTTTTCCACTTACGCTAGGATATCACTAGGCAAGGCGCCCTTCCTCAGCATCTGTGGCCTCTCTGTATGTGTTCACTCAGAGGAATCTCTTCATTCTACCCCTGAGACACATCACAAGTATGAGGGGCCTGAGAGAGAGCCTAGACATGGAACGGGAGAGGCTTCCGGCTGGCTGTACTGCTTCCGCGTGGGTAGAGAATAGCAGGTAGTCTCTCTGGAAGGTCTTAGCTTCTGTTGACTGACACGCGCAATACAGTAGGGGCGGACCCTGGCCAGGTGGAGCTTGTGGGCAGATGCAACCTCTCCGGCGACGAATGATTGCGCTGCTGCTTTGTATGGTGAAAAGCTCCCCCCCCCGCCAAGGGGGATGGGTAGAGAACATTGACCCACACCCGCCAGGGGCCTTTCCTGGGACTAAAGATCCCAACATGGTCTCCACGTCGTCACCCTCTCAACACACACCTTTCCTGCACACGTAATCCTGCCTTTCTCCGTCAGGGCCCTATCCTACCAGGAAAAAAAGCAAGCCGCTCAAAAAGGCCGATGCCAGGGAAAGCTAGGAAACACGGAGAGTTTCCAAAGTTTTGCTGTCTACACGTCCCCGCCTCTGCTGCAAGGCTGCCTATGTGGCCGGGCTCCGAAGGCAAGGCCGAAATCCTGGCAGCCTGGGCCCCAGCAGTCCAATGCTTTATGGACATGGGGACACGGATGACCCTTTCGCCACATACAGGAGGGATCCTTGGGCCCTTCACTGGCTCGCCATTCAGCTCCACCACGTCCACTACTGGCCCTGGCCTTTGCTTTGGCTGGTGCCCCATTGAATGTGTGCTCCGGAGCGATGTTTCTCCACCCATCACTATCATTCTGCCACCAGGGGATATGTGAGTGTGGGAGTCACCATTTGTCACTGGCAGCAGTGTCACAAGTCACTAGACTTCCAGCTACCCGCTGACCTCGGCTGCCTTCTGCCCCAGGCAAGGTCCCGAATCCTTTATCCCAGATGCTGACACCTGGGCACTGGCGGACATTGATTTTTATCAACACAGAGGTCTGAGTGAGGGTCAGAGGGCCAGGTAGGTGAAGTGAAGGCCAGGTGGGCGGGGCTCAGGCTTCTTTGCCATCACCATAGAGACAGTCCCCCCACCGCAAGAGTGGGCGGAGCTTGTCATGGGCCTGGTGACAAGACTGAGCCAATGGCAGAGATCCGGCCCGCCAGGCAGATGACACAGGGCCCTCCATTGTGACCTATGACACCTAGTGGCCACAGGATTTGAGCACACCCCGGGAAAGGCTACGCAGGCACAAGGGAGCCCCTGGTGCGGACTGCTTCAGGGCATTGGCAGAGCACGCCAGGTACCTCTTTCCCACTTTCCTGAGGATATCAGTAGGCAAGGCATCCCCACTCAGCATCTCTTGCCTCTCTCTGTCTCTCTCTGCTTGTCTTCGTTCTCTGAAATCTCTTCCTTCTCCCCCTTGTCACTTCACACCTTGGAGTGCCTGACAGAGGACCTAGAGACCAAAGAGCAAAGGGGGAAGGCCTCTGGCTCTACGGCTTGCCCATGGGGAGAGAAGTTCTGGTAGTCTATCTGGAAGGTCTAGAGAGTAGTGATTGATTGGGGAGCTACATCACGGGCGGACCTGGCCAGCTGAAGCTTGACATCACCGTGGGACCTGGCCAGGTGAAGCTCCCTGACAAGTGGCAGCCTGTCCGGAGACGACTAATTCCGCTGATAACATTCTATGCAAATAACCGGCTGAGTGCCATGGGCAGAAAACATTGACACATACCTGCCAGAGTCCTATTCTGGGTCTCAAGTGTCCACCCTGGTCTCCAGCAACTCATCATCTCAGCACACACTTTGCCTGGACACATGGACACCGCCTCTCTCCACGAATGTCTTCACCTGCTAGGAAACACACGATGTCACTCAGCCAAAGGAGAGCACAGGCAAAGTCAACTGAAGCCCCCATTTTCAAGATTTTGCCCTCTGCTGCTCCACAGCCTCCGGAGGCACACTGCATGTGCGTCACTTCTCGGTAGACAAGGCCGAAATCCGGGCATCCAGGGCCCCAGCCGTCCAGAGTCTACGGATGGCGGCATATGGATCACCTCTTTGCCTCGTACAGCAGGGAGGCCTGGGCCCTAGACTGGCTCCGCTAGAGCTCCACGACCTCAGCTATTTTCCCTGACCTTTGGCCCGTGCCCTCGTGAGTGTGTCATCTCTACTTCCACTTCTCTTCCCTCCACACTGAATCCGCCACCTGCGGATACCTCAGCGTGGACATCAACATCTATCACTGGCTGCAGTGTCACAGGTCACTAGGCATCTAGGCTCAGGCTGACCTTGGTGTCTTCTGCCCAGGCAAGGAGCCTAATCCTTCCAAGGAAATCAGGACACGTGCTCACTGGCCGACATCCTTTCTTTCATCCACACAGCGGTCTAGATGAGGGGAAAGAGGCCAGGTAGGCCAGGTGAAGGCTGAGTGTGGGGCCTAAGCCTTCTTTCCCAATCGCCATGGTGACAGCCACCGGAAGGCTGGGCGGAACTTCTGACGGGGACGAGTCACAAACACTGAGCCAATAGGAGAGGTCCGGCCTAACCGGCCAGTTAAGCAGAGCCCTCCATTTTACCCATGGACACACAACGGCCCCTTGCGTCTTTGGCCACAAAATCGAGGGCACCCAGGGAATAACTTCACGGTAGGCAACCCCTGATGTGAACACGTTCGACACACTGGGACAGCAGGCAGGTACCTCTTTTCCACTTACGCTAGGATATCACTAGGCAAGGCGCCCTTCCTCAGCATCTGTGGCCTCTCTGTATGTGTTCACTCAGAGGAATCTCTTCATTCTACCCCTGAGACACATCACAAGTATGAGGGGCCTGAGAGAGGGCCTAGACATGGAACGGGGGAGGCTTCCGGCTGTACTGCTTCCCCGTGGGTAGAGAATAGCAGGTAGTCTCTCTGGAAGGTCTTAGCTTCTGTTGACTGACACGTGCAATACAGTAGGGGCGGACCCTGGCCAGGTGGAGCTTGTGGGCAGATGCAACCTCTCCGGCGACGAATGATTGCGCTGCTGCTTTGTATGGTGAAAAGCTCCCCCCCCACCAAGGGGGATGGGTAGAGAACATTGACCCACACCCGCCAGGGGCCTTTCCTGGGACTAAAGATCCCAACATGGTCTCCACGTCGTCACCCTCTCAACACACACCTTTCCTGCACACGTAATCCTGCCTTTCTCCGTCAGGGCCCTATCCTACCAGGAAAAAAAGCAAGCCGCTCAAAAAGGCCGATGCCAGGGAAAGCGAGGAAACACGGAGAGTTTCCAAAGTTTTGCTGTCTACACGTCCCCGCCTCTGGTGCAAGGCTGCCTATGTGGCCGGGCTCCGAAGGCAAGGCCGAAATCCTGGCAGCCTGGGCCCCAGCAGTCCAATGCTTTATGGACGTGGGGACACGGATGACCCGTTCGCCACATACAGGAGGGATCCTTGGGCCCTTCACTGGCTCGCCATTCAGCTCCACCACGTCCACTACCGGCCCTGGCCTTTGCTTTGGCTGGTGCCCCATTGAACGTGTGCTCCGGAGCGATGTTTCTCCACCCATCACTATCATTCTGCCACCAGGGGATATGTGAGTGTGGGAGTCACCATTTGTCACTGGCAGCAGTGTCACAAGTCACTAGACTTCCAGCTACCTGCTGACCTAGGCTGCCTTCTGCCCCAGGCAAGGTCCCGAATCCTTTATCCCAGATGCTGACACCTGGGCACTGGCGGACATTGATTTTTATCAACACAGAGGTCTGAGTGAGGGTCAGAGGGCCAGGTAGGTGAAGTCAAGGCCAGGTGGGCGGGGCTCAGGCTTCTTTGCCATCACCATAGAGACAGTCCCCCCACCGCAAGAGTGGGCGGAGCTTGTCATGGGCCTGGTGACAAGACTGAGCCAATGGCAGAGATCCGGCCCGCCAGGCAGATGACACAGGGCCCTCCATTGTGACCTATGACACCTAGTGGCCACAGGATTTGAGCACACCCCGGGAAAGGCTACGCAGGCACAAGGGAGCCCCTGGTGCGGACTGCTTCAGGGCATTGGCAGAGCACGCCAGGTACCTCTTTCCCACTTTCCTGAGGATATCAGTAGGCAAGGCATCCCCACTCAGCATCTCTTGCCTCTCTCTGTCTCTCTCTGCTTGTCTTCGTTCTCTGAAATCTCTTCCTTCTCCCCCTTGTCACTTCACACCTTGGAGTGCCTGACAGAGGACCTAGAGACCAAAGAGCAAAGGGGGAAGGCCTCTGGCTCTACGGCTTGCCCATGGGGAGAGAAGTTCTGGTAGTCTATCTGGAAGGTCTAGAGAGTAGTGATTGATTGGGGAGCTACATCACGGGCGGACCTGGCCAGCTGAAGCTTGACATCACCGTGGGACCTCGCCAGGTGAAGCTCCCTGACAAGTGGCAGCCTGTCCGGAGACGACTAATTCCGCTGATAACATTCTATGCAAATAACCGGCTGAGTGCCATGGGCAGAAAACATTGACACATACCTGCCAGAGTCCTATTCTGGGTCTCAAGTGTCCACCCTGGTCTCCAGCAACTCATCATCTCAGCACACACTTTGCCTGGACACATGGACACCGCCTCTCTCCACGAATGTCTTCACCTGCTAGGAAACACACGATGTCACTCAGCCAAAGGAGAGCACAGGCAAAGTCAACTGAAGCCCCCATTTTCAAGATTTTGCCCTCTGCTGCTCCACAGCCTCCGGAGGCACACTGCATGTGCGTCACTTCTCGGTAGACAAGGCCGAAATCCGGGCATCCAGGGCCCCAGCCGTCCAGAGTCTACGGATGGCGGCATATGGATCACCTCTTTGCCTCGTACAGCAGGGAGGCCTGGGCCCTAGACTGGCTCCGCTAGAGCTCCACGACCTCAGCTATTTTCCCTGACCTTTGGCCCGTGCCCTCGTGAGTGTGTCATCTCTACTTCCACTTCTCTTCCCTCCACACTGAATCCGCCACCTGCGGATACCTCAGCGTGGACATCAACATCTATCACTGGCTGCAGTGTCACAGGTCACTAGGCGTCTAGGCTCAGGCTGACCTTGGTGTCTTCTGCCCAGGCAAGGAGCCTAATCCTTCCAAGGAAATCAGGACACGTGCTCACTGGCCGACATCCTTTCTTTCATCCACACAGCGGTCTAGATGAGGGGAAAGAGGCCAGGTAGGCCAGGTGAAGGCTGAGTGTGGGGCCTAAGCCTTCTTTCCCAATCGCCATGGTGACAGCCACCGGAAGGCTGGGCGGAACTTCTGACGGGGACGAGTCACAAACACTGAGCCAATAGGAGAGGTCCGGCCTAACCGGCCAGTTAAGCAGAGCCCTCCATTTTACCCATGGACACACAACGGCCCCTTGCGTCTTTGGCCACAAAATCGAGGGCACCCAGGGAATAACTTCACGGTAGGCAACCCCTGATGTGAACACGTTCGACACACTGGGACAGCAGGCAGGTACCTCTTTTCCACTTACGCTAGGATATCACTAGGCAAGGCGCCCTTCCTCAGCATCTGTGGCCTCTCTGTATGTGTTCACTCAGAGGAATCTCTTCATTCTACCCCTGAGACACATCACAAGTATGAGGGGCCTGAGAGAGGGCCTAGACATGGAACGGGGGAGGCTTCCGGCTGTACTGCTTCCCCGTGGGTAGAGAATAGCAGGTAGTCTCTCTGGAAGGTCTTAGCTTCTGTTGACTGACACGTGCAATACAGTAGGGGCGGACCCTGGCCAGGTGGAGCTTGTGGGCAGATGCAACCTCTCCGGCGACGAATGATTGCGCTGCTGCTTTGTATGGTGAAAAGCTCCCCCCCCACCAAGGGGGATGGGTAGAGAACATTGACCCACACCCGC
Organism: Loxodonta africana; assembly: GCF_030014295.1. Classification (NCBI taxonomy): domain Eukaryota; kingdom Metazoa; phylum Chordata; class Mammalia; order Proboscidea; family Elephantidae; genus Loxodonta; species Loxodonta africana. The sequence goes on along the minus strand of NW_026974921.1, from coordinate 63,295 downwards.
CAGGGGCCTTTCCTGGGACTAAAGATCCCAACATGGTCTCCACGTCGTCACCCTCTCAACACACACCTTTCCTGCACACGTAATCCTGCCTTTCTCCGTCAGGGCCCTATCCTACCAGGAAAAAAAGCAAGCCGCTCAAAAAGGCCGATGCCAGGGAAAGCGAGGAAACACGGAGAGTTTCCAAAGTTTTCCTGTCTACACGTCCCCGCCTCTGGTGCAAGGCTGCCTATGTGGCCGGGCTCCGAAGGCAAGGCCGAAATCCTGGCAGCCTGGGCCCCAGCAGTCCAATGCTTTATGGACGTGGGGACACGGATGACCCGTTCGCCACATACAGGAGGGATCCTTGGGCCCTTCACTGGCTCGCCATTCAGCTCCACCACGTCCACTACCGGCCCTGGCCTTTGCTTTGGCTGGTGCCCCATTGAACGTGTGCTCCGGAGCGATGTTTCTCCACCCATCACTATCATTCTGCCACCAGGGGATATGTGAGTGTGGGAGTCACCATTTGTCACTGGCAGCAGTGTCACAAGTCACTAGACTTCCAGCTACCTGCTGACCTAGGCTGCCTTCTGCCCCAGGCAAGGTCCCGAATCCTTTATCCCAGATGCTGACACCTGGGCACTGGCGGACATTGATTTTTATCAACACAGAGGTCTGAGTGAGGGTCAGAGGGCCAGGTAGGTGAAGTCAAGGCCAGGTGGGCGGGGCTCAGGCTTCTTTGCCATCACCATAGAGACAGTCCCCCCACCGCAAGAGTGGGCGGAGCTTGTCATGGGCCTGGTGACAAGACTGAGCCAATGGCAGAGATCCGGCCCGCCAGGCAGATGACACAGGGCCCTCCATTGTGACCTATGACACCTAGTGGCCACAGGATTTGAGCACACCCCGGGAAAGGCTACGCACGCACAAGGGAGCCCCTGGTGCGGACTGCTTCAGGGCATTGGCAGAGCACGCCAGGTACCTCTTTCCCACTTTCCTGAGGATATCAGTAGGCAAGGCATCCCCACTCAGCATCTCTTGCCTCTCTCTGTCTCTCTCTGCTTGTCTTCGTTCTCTGAAATCTCTTCCTTCTCCCCCTTGTCACTTCACACCTTGGAGTGCCTGACAGAGGACCTAGAGACCAAAGAGCAAAGGGGGAAGGCCTCTGGCTCTACGGCTTGCCCATGGGGAGAGAAGTTCTGGTAGTCTATCTGGAAGGTCTAGAGAGTAGTGATTGATTGGGGAGCTACATCACGGGCGGACCTGGCCAGCTGAAGCTTGACATCACCGTGGGACCTCGCCAGGTGAAGCTCCCTGACAAGTGGCAGCCTGTCCGGAGACGACTAATTCCGCTGATAACATTCTATGCAAATAACCGGCTGAGTGCCATGGGCAGAAAACATTGACACATACCTGCCAGAGTCCTATTCTGGGTCTCAAGTGTCCACCCTGGTCTCCAGCAACTCATCATCTCAGCACACACTTTGCCTGGACACATGGACACCGCCTCTCTCCACGAATGTCTTCACCTGCTAGGAAACACACGATGTCACTCAGCCAAAGGAGAGCACAGGCAAAGTCAACTGAAGCCCCCATTTTCAAGATTTTGCCCTCTGCTGCTCCACAGCCTCCGGAGGCACACTGCATGTGCGTCACTTCTCGGTAGACAAGGCCGAAATCCGGGCATCCAGGGCCCCAGCCGTCCAGAGTCTACGGATGGCGGCATATGGATCACCTCTTTGCCTCGTACAGCAGGGAGGCCTGGGCCCTAGACTGGCTCCGCTAGAGCTCCACGACCTCAGCTATTTTCCCTGACCTTTGGCCCGTGCCCTCGTGAGTGTGTCATCTCTACTTCCACTTCTCTTCCCTCCACACTGAATCCGCCACCTGCGGATACCTCAGCGTGGACATCAACATCTATCACTGGCTGCAGTGTCACAGGTCACTAGGCGTCTAGGCTCAGGCTGACCTTGGTGTCTTCTGCCCAGGCAAGGAGCCTAATCCTTCCAAGGAAATCAGGACACGTGCTCACTGGCCGACATCCTTTCTTTCATCCACACAGCGGTCTAGATGAGGGGAAAGAGGCCAGGTAGGCCAGGTGAAGGCTGAGTGTGGGGCCTAAGCCTTCTTTCCCAATCGCCATGGTGACAGCCACCGGAAGGCTGGGCGGAACTTCTGACGGGGACGAGTCACAAACACTGAGCCAATAGGAGAGGTCCGGCCTAACCGGCCAGTTAAGCAGAGCCCTCCATTTTACCCATGGACACACAACGGCCCCTTGCGTCTTTGGCCACAAAATCGAGGGCACCCAGGGAATAACTTCACGGTAGGCAACCCCTGATGTGAACACGTTCGACACACTGGGACAGCAGGCAGGTACCTCTTTTCCACTTACGCTAGGATATCACTAGGCAAGGCGCCCTTCCTCAGCATCTGTGGCCTCTCTGTATGTGTTCACTCAGAGGAATCTCTTCATTCTACCCCTGAGACACATCACAAGTATGAGGGGCCTGAGAGAGGGCCTAGACATGGAACGGGGGAGGCTTCCGGCTGTACTGCTTCCCCGTGGGTAGAGAATAGCAGGTAGTCTCTCTGGAAGGTCTTAGCTTCTGTTGACTGACACGTGCAATACAGTAGGGGCGGACCCTGGCCAGGTGGAGCTTGTGGGCAGATGCAACCTCTCCGGCGACGAATGATTGCGCTGCTGCTTTGTATGGTGAAAAGCTCCCCCCCCACCAAGGGGGATGGGTAGAGAACATTGACCCACACCCGCCAGGGGCCTTTCCTGGGACTAAAGATCCCAACATGGTCTCCACGTCGTCACCCTCTCAACACACACCTTTCCTGCACACGTAATCCTGCCTTTCTCCGTCAGGGCCCTATCCTACCAGGAAAAAAAGCAAGCCGCTCAAAAAGGCCGATGCCAGGGAAAGCGAGGAAACACGGAGAGTTTCCAAAGTTTTCCTGTCTACACGTCCCCGCCTCTGGTGCAAGGCTGCCTATGTGGCCGGGCTCCGAAGGCAAGGCCGAAATCCTGGCAGCCTGGGCCCCAGCAGTCCAATGCTTTATGGACGTGGGGACACGGATGACCCGTTCGCCACATACAGGAGGGATCCTTGGGCCCTTCACTGGCTCGCCATTCAGCTCCACCACGTCCACTACCGGCCCTGGCCTTTGCTTTGGCTGGTGCCCCATTGAACGTGTGCTCCGGAGCGATGTTTCTCCACCCATCACTATCATTCTGCCACCAGGGGATATGTGAGTGTGGGAGTCACCATTTGTCACTGGCAGCAGTGTCACAAGTCACTAGACTTCCAGCTACCTGCTGACCTAGGCTGCCTTCTGCCCCAGGCAAGGTCCCGAATCCTTTATCCCAGATGCTGACACCTGGGCACTGGCGGACATTGATTTTTATCAACACAGAGGTCTGAGTGAGGGTCAGAGGGCCAGGTAGGTGAAGTCAAGGCCAGGTGGGCGGGGCTCAGGCTTCTTTGCCATCACCATAGAGACAGTCCCCCCACCGCAAGAGTGGGCGGAGCTTGTCATGGGCCTGGTGACAAGACTGAGCCAATGGCAGAGATCCGGCCCGCCAGGCAGATGACACAGGGCCCTCCATTGTGACCTATGACACCTAGTGGCCACAGGATTTGAGCACACCCCGGGAAAGGCTACGCACGCACAAGGGAGCCCCTGGTGCGGACTGCTTCAGGGCATTGGCAGAGCACGCCAGGTACCTCTTTCCCACTTTCCTGAGGATATCAGTAGGCAAGGCATCCCCACTCAGCATCTCTTGCCTCTCTCTGTCTCTCTCTGCTTGTCTTCGTTCTCTGAAATCTCTTCCTTCTCCCCCTTGTCACTTCACACCTTGGAGTGCCTGACAGAGGACCTAGAGACCAAAGAGCAAAGGGGGAAGGCCTCTGGCTCTACGGCTTGCCCATGGGGAGAGAAGTTCTGGTAGTCTATCTGGAAGGTCTAGAGAGTAGTGATTGATTGGGGAGCTACATCACGGGCGGACCTGGCCAGCTGAAGCTTGACATCACCGTGGGACCTGGCCAGGTGAAGCTCCCTGACAAGTGGCAGCCTGTCCGGAGACGACTAATTCCGCTGATAACATTCTATGCAAATAACCGGCTGAGTGCCATGGGCAGAAAACATTGACACATACCTGCCAGAGTCCTATTCTGGGTCTCAAGTGTCCACCCTGGTCTCCAGCAACTCATCATCTCAGCACACACTTTGCCTGGACGCATGGACACCGCCTCTCTCCACGAATGTCTTCACCTGCTAGGAAACACACGATGTCACTCAGCCAAAGGAGAGCACAGGCAAAGTCAACTGAAGCCCCCATTTTCAAGATTTTGCCCTCTGCTGCTCCACAGCCTCCGGAGGCACACTGCATGTGCGTCACTTCTCGGTAGACAAGGCCGAAATCCGGGCATCCAGGGCCCCAGCCGTCCAGAGTCTACGGATGGCGGCATATGGATCACCTCTTTGCCTCGTACAGCAGGGAGGCCTGGGCCCTAGACTGGCTCCGCTAGAGCTCCACGACCTCAGCTATTTTCCCTGACCTTTGGCCCGTGCCCTCGTGAGTGTGTCATCTCTACTTCCACTTCTCTTCCCTCCACACTGAATCCGCCACCTGCGGATACCTCAGCGTGGACATCAACATCTATCACTGGCTGCAGTGTCACAGGTCACTAGGCGTCTAGGCTCAGGCTGACCTTGGTGTCTTCTGCCCAGGCAAGGAGCCTAATCCTTCCAAGGAAATCAGGACACGTGCTCACTGGCCGACATCCTTTCTTTCATCCACACAGCGGTCTAGATGAGGGGAAAGAGGCCAGGTAGGCCAGGTGAAGGCTGTGTGTGGGGCCTAAGCCTTCTTTCCCAATCGCCATGGTGACACCCACCGGAAGGCTGGGCGGAACTTCTGACGGGGACGAGTCACAAACACTGAGCCAATAGGAGAGGTCCGGCCTAACCGGCCAGTTCCGCAGAGCCCTCCATTTTACCCATGGACACACAACGGCCCCTTGCGTCTTTGGCCACAAAATCCAGGGCACCCAGGGAATAACTTCACGGTAGGCAACCCCTGATGTGAACACGTTCGACACACTGGGACAGCAGGCAGGTACCTCTTTTCCACTTACGCTAGGATATCACTAGGCAAGGCGCCCTTCCTCAGCATCTGTGGCCTCTCTGTATCTGTTCACTCAGAGGAATCTCTTCATTCTACCCCTGAGACACATCACAAGTATGAGGGGCCTGAGAGAGGGCCTAGACATGGAACGGGGGAGGCTTCCGGCTATACTGCTTCCGCGTGGGTAGAGAATAGCAGGTAGTCTCTCTGGAAGGTCTTAGCTTCTGTTGACTGACACGCGCAATACAGTAGGGGCGGACCCTGGCCAGGTGGAGCTTGTGGGCAGATGCAACCTCTCCGGCGACGAATGATTGCGCTGCTGCTTTGTATGGTGAAAAGCTCCCCCCGCCAAGGGGGATGGGTAGAGAACATTGACCCACACCCGCCAGGGGCCTTTCCTGGGACTAAAGATCCCAACATGGTCTCCACGTCGTCACCCTCTCAACACACACCTTTCCTGCACACGTAATCCTGCCTTTCTCCATCAGGGCCCTATCCTACCAGGAAAAAAAGCAAGCCGCTCAAAAAGGCCGATGCCAGAGAAATCGAGGAAACACGGAGAGTTTCCAAAGATTTGCTGTCTACACGTTCCCGCCTCTGGTGCAAGGCTGCCTATGTGGCCGGGCTCCGAAGGCAAGGCCGAAATCCTGGCAGCCTGGGCCCCAGCAGTCCAATGCTTTATGGACGTGGGGACACGGATGACCCGTTCGCCACATACAGGAGGGATCCTTGGGCCCTTCACTGGCTCGCCATTCAGCTCCACCACGTCCACTACTGGCCCTGGCCTTTGCTTTGGCTGGTGCCCCATTGAACGTGTGCTCCGGAGCGATGTTTCTCCACCCATCACTATCATTCTGCCACCAGGGGATATGTGAGTGTGGGAGTCACCATTTGTCACTGGCAGCAGTGTCACAAGTCACTAGACTTCCAGCTACCTGCTGACCTAGGCTGCCTTCTGCCCCAGGCAAGGTCCCGAATCCTTTATCCCAGATGCTGACACCTGGGCACTGGCGGACATTGATTTTTATCAACACAGAGGACTGAGTGAGGGTCAGAGGGCCAGGTAGGTGAAGTGAAGGCCAGGTGGGCGGGGCTCAGGCTTCTTTGCCATCACCATAGAGACAGTCCCCCCACCGCAAGAGTGGGCGGAGCTTGTCATGGGCCTGGTGACAAGACTGAGCCAATGGCAGAGATCCGGCCCGCCAGGCAGATGACACAGGGCCCTCCATTGTGACCTATGACACCTAGTGGCCACAGGATTTGAGCACACCCCGGGAAAGGCTACGCAGGCACAAGGGAGCCCCTGGTGCGGACTGCTTCAGGGCATTGGCAGAGCACGCCAGGTACCTCTTTCCCACTTTCCTGAGGATATCAGTAGGCAAGGCATCCCCACTCAGCATCTCTTGCCTCTCTCTGTCTCTCTCTGCTTGTCTTCGTTCTCTGAAATCTCTTCCTTCTCCCCCTTGTCACTTCACACCTTGGAGTGCCTGACAGAGGACCTAGAGACCAAAGAGCAAAGGGGGAAGGCCTCTGGCTCTACGGCTTGCCCATGGGGAGAGAAGTTCTGGTAGTCTATCTGGAAGGTCTAGAGAGTAGTGATTGATTGGGGAGCTACATCACGGGTGGACCTGGCCAGCTGAAGCTTGACATCACCGTGGGACCTCGCCAGGTGAAGCTCCCTGACAAGTGGCAGCCTGTCCGGAGACGACTAATTCCGCTGATAACATTCTATGCAAATAACCGGCTGAGTGCCATGGGCAGAAAACATTGACACATACCTGCCAGAGTCCTATTCTGGGTCTCAAGTGTCCACCCTGGTCTCCAGCAACTCATCATCTCAGCACACACTTTGCCTGGACGCATGGACACCGCCTCTCTCCACGAATGTCTTCACCTGCTAGGAAACACACGATGTCACTCAGCCAAAGGAGAGCACAGGCAAAGTCAACTGAAGCCCCCATTTTCAAGATTTTGCCCTCTGCTGCTCCACAGCCTCCGGAGGCACACTGCATGTGCGTCACTTCTCGGTAGACAAGGCCGAAATCCGGGCATCCAGGGCCCCAGCCGTCCAGAGTCTACGGATGGCGGCATATGGATCACCTCTTTGCCTCGTACAGCAGGGAGGCCTGGGCCCTAGACTGGCTCCGCTAGAGCTCCACGACCTCAGCTATTTTCCCTGACCTTTGGCCCGTGCCCTCGTGAGTGTGTCATCTCTACTTCCACTTCTCTTCCCTCCACACTGAATCCGCCACCTGCGGATACCTCAGCGTGGACATCAACATCTATCACTGGCTGCAGTGTCACAGGTCACTAGGCGTCTAGGCTCAGGCTGACCTTGGTGTCTTCTGCCCAGGCAAGGAGCCTAATCCTTCCAAGGAAATCAGGACACGTGCTCACTGGCCGACATCCTTTCTTTCATCCACACAGCGGTCTAGATGAGGGGAAAGAGGCCAGGTAGGCCAGGTGAAGGCTGTGTGTGGGGCCTAAGCCTTCTTTCCCAATCGCCATGGTGACACCCACCGGAAGGCTGGGCGGAACTTCTGACGGGGACGAGTCACAAACACTGAGCCAATAGGAGAGGTCCGGCCTAACCGGCCAGTTCCGCAGAGCCCTCCATTTTACCCATGGACACACAACGGCCCCTTGCGTCTTTGGCCACAAAATCCAGGGCACCCAGGGAATAACTTCACGGTAGGCAACCCCTGATGTGAACACGTTCGACACACTGGGACAGCAGGCAGGTACCTCTTTTCCACTTACGCTAGGATATCACTAGGCAAGGCGCCCTTCCTCAGCATCTGTGGCCTCTCTGTATGTGTTCACTCAGAGGAATCTCTTCATTCTACCCCTGAGACACATCACAAGTATGAGGGGCCTGAGAGAGAGCCTAGACATGGAACGGGAGAGGCTTCCGGCTGGCTGTACTGCTTCCGCGTGGGTAGAGAATAGCAGGTAGTCTCTCTGGAAGGTCTTAGCTTCTGTTGACTGACACGCGCAATACAGTAGGGGCGGACCCTGGCCAGGTGGAGCTTGTGGGCAGATGCAACCTCTCCGGCGACGAATGATTGCGCTGCTGCTTTGTATGGTGAAAAGCTCCCCCCCCGCCAAGGGGGATGGGTAGAGAACATTGACCCACACCCGCCAGGGGCCTTTCCTGGGACTAAAGATCCCAACATGGTCTCCACGTCGTCACCCTCTCAACACATACCTTTCCTGCACACGTAATCCTGCCTTTCTCCGTCAGGGCCCTATCCTACCAGGAAAAAAAGCAAGCCGCTCAAAAAGGCCGATGCCAGGGAAAGCGAGGAAACACGGAGAGTTTCCAAAGTTTTGCTGTCTACACGTCCCCGCCTCTGGTGCAAGGCTGCCTATGTGGCCGGGCTCCGAAGGCAAGGCCGAAATCCTGGCAGCCTGGGCCCCAGCAGTCCAATGCTTTATGGACGTGGGGACACGGATGACCCGTTCGCCACATACAGGAGGGATCCTTGGGCCCTTCACTGGCTCGCCATTCAGCTCCACCACGTCCACTACTGGCCCTGGCCTTTGCTTTGGCTGGTGCCCCATTGAACGTGTGCTCCGGAGCGATGTTTCTCCACCCATCACTATCATTCTGCCACCAGGGGATATGTGAGTGTGGGAGTCACCATTTGTCACTGGCAGCAGTGTCACAAGTCACTAGACTTCCAGCTACCTGCTGACCTAGGCTGCCTTCTGCCCCAGGCAAGGTCCCGAATCCTTTATCCCAGATGCTGACACCTGGGCACTGGCGGACATTGATTTTTATCAACACAGAGGTCTGAGTGAGGGTCAGAGGGCCAGGTAGGTGAAGTCAAGGCCAGGTGGGCGGGGCTCAGGCTTCTTTGCCATCACCATAGAGACAGTCCCCCCACCGCAAGAGTGGGCGGAGCTTGTCATGGGCCTGGTGACAAGACTGAGCCAATGGCAGAGATCCGGCCCGCCAGGCAGATGACACAGGGCCCTCCATTGTGACCTATGACACCTAGTGGCCACAGGATTTGAGCACACCCCGGGAAAGGCTACGCACGCACAAGGGAGCCCCTGGTGCGGACTGCTTCAGGGCATTGGCAGAGCACGCCAGGTACCTCTTTCCCACTTTCCTGAGGATATCAGTAGGCAAGGCATCCCCACTCAGCATCTCTTGCCTCTCTCTGTCTCTCTCTGCTTGTCTTCGTTCTCTGAAATCTCTTCCTTCTCCCCCTTGTCACTTCACACCTTGGAGTGCCTGACAGAGGACCTAGAGACCAAAGAGCAAAGGGGGAAGGCCTCTGGCTCTACGGCTTGCCCATGGGGAGAGAAGTTCTGGTAGTCTATCTGGAAGGTCTAGAGAGTAGTGATTGATTGGGGAGCTACATCACGGGTGGACCTGGCCAGGTGAAGCTTGACATCACCGTGGGACCTCGCCAGGTGAAGCTCCCTGACAAGTGGCAGCCTGTCCGGAGACGACTAATTCCGCTGATAACATTCTATGCAAATAACCGGCTGAGTGCCATGGGCAGAAAACATTGACACATACCTGCCAGAGTCCTATTCTGGGTCTCAAGTGTCCACCCTGGTCTCCAGCAACTCATCATCTCAGCACACACTTTGCCTGGACACATGGACACCGCCTCTCTCCACGAATGTCTTCACCTGCTAGGAAACACACGATGTCACTCAGCCAAAGGAGAGCACAGGCAAAGTCAACTGAAGCCCCCATTTTCAAGATTTTGCCCTCTGCTGCTCCACAGCCTCCGGAGGCACACTGCATGTGCGTCACTTCTCGGTAGACAAGGCCGAAATCCGGGCATCCAGGGCCCCAGCCGTCCAGAGTCTACGGATGGCGGCATATGGATCACCTCTTTGCCTCGTACAGCAGGGAGGCCTGGGCCCTAGACTGGCTCCGCTAGAGCTCCACGACCTCAGCTATTTTCCCTGACCTTTGGCCCGTGCCCTCGTGAGTGTGTCATCTCTACTTCCACTTCTCTTCCCTCCACACTGAATCCGCCACCTGCGGATACCTCAGCGTGGACATCAACATCTATCACTGGCTGCAGTGTCACAGGTCACTAGGCGTCTAGGCTCAGGCTGACCTTGGTGTCTTCTGCCCAGGCAAGGAGCCTAATCCTTCCAAGGAAATCAGGACACGTGCTCACTGGCCGACATCCTTTCTTTCATCCACACAGCGGTCTAGATGAGGGGAAAGAGGCCAGGTAGGCCAGGTGAAGGCTGTGTGTGGGGCCTAAGCCTTCTTTCCCAATCGCCATGGTGACACCCACCGGAAGGCTGGGCGGAACTTCTGACGGGGACGAGTCACAAACACTGAGCCAATAGGAGAGGTCCGGCCTAACCGGCCAGTTCCGCAGAGCCCTCCATTTTACCCATGGACACACAACGGCCCCTTGCGTCTTTGGCCACAAAATCCAGGGCACCCAGGGAATAACTTCACGGTAGGCAACCCCTGATGTGAACACGTTCGACACACTGGGACAGCAGGCAGGTACCTCTTTTCCACTTACGCAAGGATATCACTAGGCAAGGCGCCCTTCCTCAGCATCTGTGGCCTCTCTGTATGTGTTCACTCAGAGGAATCTCTTCATTCTACCCCTGAGACACATCACAAGTATGAGGGGCCTGAGAGAGGGCCTAGACATGGAACGGGGGAGGCTTCTGGCTGTACTGCTTCCCCGTGGGTAGAGAATAGCAGGTAGTCTCTCTGGAAGGTCTTAGCTTCTGTTGACTGACACGCGCAATACAGTAGGGGCGGACCCTGGCCAGGTGGAGCTTGTGGGCAGATGCAACCTCTCCGGCGACGAATGATTGCGCTGCTGCCTTGTATGGTGAAAACCTCCCCCCGCCAAGGGGGATGGGTAGAGAACATTGACCCACACCCGCCAGGGGCCTTTCCTGGGACTAAAGATCCCAACGTGGTCTCAACGTCGTCACCCTCTCAACACACACCTTTCCTGCACACGTAATCCTGCCTTTCTCCGTCAGGGCCCTATCCTACCAGGAAAAAAAGCAAGCCGCTCAAAAAGGCCGATGCCAGGGAAATCGAGGAAACACGGCCAGTTTCCAAATTTTTGCTGTCTACACGTCCCCGCCTCCGCTGCGAGGCTGCCTATGCGGCTGGGCTCCGAAGGCAAGGCCGAAATCCTGGCAGCCTGGGCCCCAGCAGTCCAATGCTTTATGGACGTGGGGACACGGATGACCTGTTCGCCACATACAGGAGGGATCCTTGGGCCCTTCGCTGGCTCGCCATTCAGCTCCACGACGTCCACTACTGGCCCTGGCCTTTGCTTTGGCTGGTGCCCCATTAAACGTGTGCTCCGGAGCGATGTTTCTCCACCCATCACTATCATTCTGCCACCAGGGGATCTGTGAGTGTGGGAGTCACCATTGGTCACTGGCAGCAGTGTCACAAGTCACTAGACTTCCAGCTACCCGCTGACCTAGGCTGCCTTCTGCCCCAGGCAAGGTCCCGAATCCTTTATCCCAGATGCTGACACCTGGGCACTGGCGGACATTGATTTTGATCAACACAGAGGTCTGAGTGAGGGTCAGAGGGCCAGGTAGGTGAAGTCAAGGCCAGGTGGGCGGGGCTAAGGCTTCTTTGCCATCACCATAGAGACAGTCCCCCCACCGCAAGAGTGGGCGGAGCTTGTCATGGGCCTGGTGACAAGACTGAGCCAATGGCAGAGATCCTGCCCGCCAGGCAGACGACACAGGGCCCTCCATTGTGACCTATGACACCTAGTGGCCACAGGATTTGAGCACACCCCGGGAAAGGCTACGCAGGCACAAGGGAGCCCCTGGTGCGGACTGCTTCAGGGCATTGGCAGAGCACGCCAGGTACCTCTTTCCCACTTTCCTGAGGATATCAGTAGGCAAGGCATCCCCACTCAGCATCTCTTGCCTCTCTCTGTCTCTCTCTGCTTGTGTTCCTTCTCTGAAATCTCTTCCTTCTCCCCCTTGTCACTTCACACCTTGGAGTGCCTGACAGAGGGCCTAGAGACCAAAGAGCAAAGGGGGAAGGCCTCTGGCTCTACTGCTTGCCCATGGGGAGAGAAGTTCTGGTAGTCTATCTGGAAGGTCTAGAGAGTAGTGATTGACTGGGGAGCTACATCACGGGCGGACCTGGCCAGGTGAAGCTTGACATCACCGTGGGACCTGGCCAGGTGAAGCTCGCTGACAAGTGGCGGCCTCTCTGGAGACTACTAATTCCACGGATAATATTCTATGCAAATAACCGGCTGAGTGCCATGGGCAGAAAACATTGACACATACCTGCCAGAGGCCTATTCTGGGTCTGAAGAGTCCACCCTGGTCTCCAGCAACTCATCATCTCAGCACACACTTTGCCTGCACGCATGGAAACCGCCTCTCTCCACGAATGTCTTCACCTGCTAGGAAACACACGATGTCACTCAGCCAAAGGAGAGCACAGGCCAAGTCAACTGAAGCCCCCATATTCAAGATTTTGCCCTCTGCTGCTCCACAGCCTCCGGTGGCACACCGCATGTGCGTCACTTCTTGCTAGACAAGGCCGAAATCCGGGCATCCAGGGCCCCAGCCGTCCAGAGTCTACGGATGGTGGCATATGGATCACCTCTTTGCCTCGTACAGCAGGGAGGCCTGGGCCCTAGACTGGCTCCGCTAGAGCTCCACGACCTCAGCTATTTTCCCTGACCTTCGGCCCGTGCCCTCGTGAGTGTGTCATCTCTACTTCCACTTCTCTTCCCACCACACTGAATGCGCCACCTGCGGATACCTGAGCGTGGACATCAACATCTATCACTGGCTGCAGTGTCACAGGTCACTAGGTGTCTAGGCTCAGGCTGACCTTGGCTGTCTTCTGCCCAGGCAAGGAGCCTAATCCTGCCAAGGAAATCAGGACACGTGCTCACTGGCCGACATCCTTTCTTTCATCCACAGGGCCGTCTAGATGATTGTAAAGAGGCCAGGTAGGCCAGGTGGAGGCTGAGTGTGGGGCCTAAGGCTTCTTTCCCAATCGCCATGGTCACAGCCACCGGAAGGCTGGGCGGAACTTCTGACGGGGACGAGTCACAAACACTGAGCCAATAGGAGAGGTCCAGCCTAACCGGCCAGTTCCGCAGAGCCCTCCATTTTACCCATGGACACACAACGGCCCCTTGCGTCTTTGGCCACAAAATCCAGGGCACCCAGGGAATAACTTCACAGTAGGCAACCCCTGATGTCAACACGTTCGACACGCTGGGACAGCAGGCAGGTACCTCTTTTCCACTTACGCTAGGATATCACTAGGCAAGGCGCCCTTCCTCAGCATCTGTGGCCTCTCTGTATCTGTTCACTCAGAGGAATCTCTTCATTCTACCCCTGAGACACATCACAAGTATGAGGGGCCTGAGAGAGAGCCTAGAGATGGAACGGGGAGGCTTCTGGCTGTACTGCTTCCCCGTGGGTAGACAATAGCAGGTAGTCTCTCTGGAAGGTCTTAGCTTCTCTTGACTGACATGCGCAATACAGTAGGGGCGGACCCTGGCCAGGTGGAGCTTGTGGGCAGATGCAACCTCTCCGGCGACGAATGATTGCGCTGCTGCCTTGTATGGTGAAAAGCTCCCCCCGCCAAGGGGGATGGGTAGAGAACATTGACCCACACCCGCCAGGGGCCTTTCCTGGGACTAAAGATCCCAACATGGTCTCAACGTCGTCACCCTCTCAACACACACCTTTCCTGCACACGTAATCCTGCCTTTCTCCGTCAGGGCCCTGCGCCAGTGTTATTGGGGTGAGAAGACATCTCTTTGTTGTTTTAATTTGCATTTCTCTGGTGGCTAATGATCATGAGCATTTCCTCATATGTACATTAGCCACCTGAATATCTTTTTTGGTGCAGTGTCTGTTCATATGCTTTGCTCATTTTTAATTTTTTTTATTTGTCTTTTTGTAGTTGAGGTGTTGCTGTACTTTGTAGATTTTAATGATTAGACCCTTCCCAGCTATGTCATAGTTAAAAATTTCTTCCCAATCTGTAGGTTCTGTTTTTACTCTTTTCATGAGCATAACTGACTTTTAGCAGACCCCAGTTATCTAGTTTCTGATGTTTCTGCATTGTTGGTTATGGTTTGTATCCTGTTTATGTCGTGTATCAGGCCTCCTAGCATTGTCTCTATTTTTTCTTCCGTGATCTTTATCATTTTAGGTTTTATATTTAGGTCTTTGATCATTTTGAGTTAGTTTCTGTGCATGATGTGAGGTATGGGTCCTGTTTCATTTTTTTGCAGACAGATATCCAATTACGCCAGCACCACTTGTTAAAAAGACTGTCTTTTCCCCCATTTAATGGACTTTGGGCCTTTGTCAACTATCAGCTGCTCATAGGTGCATGGATTTACGTCTGGGTTCTCAATTTTGTTATATTGATCTATGTGTCTGTTGTACCAGTACCAGGCTGTTTTGACTATCATGGTGGTATAACAGGTTCTAACATCAGGTAGTGTGAGGCCTCCCACTTTGTTCTTCTTCAGTAATTCTTTACTTATTTGGGGCTTCTTCCTTTTCCATATGAAGTTTGTGATTTGTTTCTCCAACATGCTAAAAGTTGTCATTGGAATTTGGATTGAGATTGCATTGTATCTGTAGATCACTTTGGGAAGAACTGACATTTTCATAATGTTGAGTCTTCCTGTCTATCAGCATGGTATGTTTTTCCACTTATTTAGGTCTCTTTTGATTTCTTGTAATAGTGTCTTGTAGTTTTCTTTGTGTAGGTTTTTTACATCTCTGTTTAAATTTATTCCTAAATACTTTATCTTCTTGGGGGCTATTATAATGGTATTGATTTGGTGATTTCCTCTTGGAAGTTCTCTCTTCTGGTGCAGAGGAATCTGACTGACTTATGTATGTTTATCTTATATCCTGATATTTTGCAAAATCTTCTATTTTAGTTGTGGTAGTTTTCTTGTGGATTTTGGGGGGTTTTCCATGTATAAAACCATATCATCTGCAAATAGGGATACTTTTACTTCTTCATTACCAATTTGGATGCACTCTATTTCTTTTTCTTGCCTTATTGATCTGGCTAGGGCCTCCAGTACAATGTTGAATATGAGCGGTGACAAAGGGCATCCATGTCTGGTTCCCCTTCTCAAGGGGAATGCTTTAAGACTCTTCATTTAGGATGATGTTGGTTGTTGGCTTTGTATAAATGGCCTTTATTATGTCCAGGAATTTTCCTTCTATTCCTATTTCACTGAGAGTTTTTATCAAGAATGGGTTTTGGACTTTTTAAAATACCTTTTCTGCATCAGTTGATAAGATCATGTGGTTCTTGTCTTTTGTTTTATTTATGTGATGGATTACATTATTGTTTTTCTAATGTTGAACCATCCCTGCATACCTGGTATGAATCCCACGTGGTCATGGTGAATTATTTTTTGATATGTTGTTGAATTCTATTGGCTAGAATTTTGTTGAGGATTTTTGGGTCTATATTCATGAGGGATATTGGTCTGTAATTTTCTTTTTTTTGTGGATCTTTACCTGACTTTTCTATCATGGTTATGCTGGCTTCATAGAATGAGTTTGCGAGTATTTCATCCTTTTCTATGCCTGAAATGCCTTTGGTAGTGATGATGTTAACTCTTCCCTGAAAGTTTGGTAGAATTCTCCAGTGAAGCCGTCTGGGCCAGGGCTTTTTTGTTGGTGGTGGTTTTTATTTTTTTAATTATCTCTTCAATCTCTTCTTTTGTTGTGGGTTTATTTAATTTTTCTACCTCAATTTGTGTTAGTTTAGGTAAGTAGTGAGTTCCTAGAAATTTGTCCATTTCTTCTAGATTTTCAAATTTGTTAGAGTACAATTTTTCATAGTATTCTGTTATGATCCTTTTTATTTCCATTGGGTCTGTTATGATATCACCCATTCCATTTCTTATTTAGGTTATTTGCTTCCTCTCCTGTTTTTTCTTTTGTCAATTTGACCAGTGGTTTATTGATTCTGTTGATCTTTTCAAAAAAACGTCTTTTAGTATTGTCTACTCTTTCAATTGTTTTCTTATTCTCTATCTCATTCATTACTGCTCTAACCTTTATTATTTCCTTTCTTCTGGTGCCTGAGGGCTACTTTTGTTTCTCTCTATTTGTTCAAGTTGTAGGGTTAATGTTTTGATTTTGGCACTTTCTTCTTTTTGAATGTGTGCATTTATTGTTGTAAATTGACCTCTAAGCATTGCTTTTGCTGTTTTCCAAAGGTTCTGGTAAGACATGTTTTCATTCTTCATTTAATTCTATGAATTTATTTTGTCCATCCTTGATTTCTTCTATAATCCAGTAGTTTTTAAGCAAGGTGTTGTTCTGTTTCCACGTATTTGATTTTTTTTCCTTGCTGTTTCTGTTATTGATTTCTAATTTTATGTCATTATAATCAGAGGATACTCTTTCTTAAGGTCAGCTGATTAACAATTTTAATTCCATGTACAATCTTAATTCTCCTTTGCCATGTAACTTAACATATTCACAGATTCCAGGGATTGAGACAAGGACACCTTTGGAGAATCTTTTTCCTATCTTCCGTATTGATATTTTGTAAAACCATGTCTGTTCAACAGGCAGACATCAAGGCCAGCTCCTGGCAATACAAAAACCTAATTGATAGTGCCAGGTCAGCTCCCAGATGTCAAAAAATATTCTACTTCTTTTTCTAGGATATTTGTACTCAGTTCTCTTCCCTTTGAGTTAATTCATCTCACTGTACTACTATGACTTTTTGTTTAACTGTATCTGTTTACAAACTTCAATAAAATTAAAAATATCTCTACTGCAGTAAAAAATGTATTAAAATAATTAATTAAACAAGTACAAATTTGCAATGACTATAGTGGCTATTGTGCCAGTCTGCCTCAACAAAGGTCTCCCTTACCCTCTCTGGCCCAGTATTTCCCCAAGCATGAGGTCCTGCATTAGATTGATCCCTCCTAATGGTTTGTCCAAAGGAAGTGAGTGAGACAGTGTTCTGTTGTGATCCATAAGTTTTACATTGGCTAATTATTGGAAGTAGACCACCAGACCATTTTCCTAGTCTAATCTTTTTAAGGTTTTAACCTTGGGCAGTAACTTAACTTTACTAAGATCCAGTTTCATCAAAAGTCAGTGGGAGCTAAAAATAACATTATCTTCATGAATCTGCTTCGATGAAATCATGCAAAATAGACTGTTAGGAACGATATAGCTCACTCAGTAATTTCTCAATAAATATTTTTTTTATAATTTTTATTGTGCTTTAAGTGAAAGTTTACAAATCAAATCAGTCTCTCACACAAAAACTTATATACACCTTGCTACATACTCCCAATTGCTATCCCCCTAATGAGACTGCCCGCTCTCTCCCCCCACTCTCTCTTGTCGTGTCCATTTCACCAGCTTCTAACCCCCTCCACCCTCTCATTTCCCATCCAGGCAGGAGATGCCAACATAGTCTTAAGTGTCCACCTGATCCAAGAAGCTCACTCCTCACCAGCATCCCTCTCCAACCTATTTTCCAGTCCAATCCATGTCTGAAGAGTTGGTTTCAGGAAAGGTTCCTGTCCTGGGCCAACAGAAGGTCTGGGGGCCATGACCACCAGGGTCCTTCTAATCTCAGTCAGACCATTAAGTCTGGTCTTTCTATGAGAATTTGGGGTCTGCATCCCACTGCTCTCCTGCTCCCTCAGGGGTTCTCTGTTGTATTCCCCGTCAGGGCAGTCATCGGGGGTAGCCGAGCACCATCTAGTTCTTCTGGTCTCAGGATGATGTAGTCACTGGTTCATGTGGCCCTTTCTGTCTCTTGGGCTCGTAATCACCTTGTGTCCTTGGTGTTCTTCATTCTCCTTTGATCCAGGTGGGTTGAGACCAATCGATGCATCTTATATGGCTGCTTGCTAGCGTTTAAGACCCCAGATGCCACTCTTCGAAGTGGGATACAGAATGTTTTCTTAATAGATTTTATTGTACCAATTGACTTAGATGTCGCCTGAAACCATGGTCCCCAGACCCCTGCCCCTGCTACGCTGGCCTTTGAAGTATTCAGTTTATTCAGGAAACTTCTTTGCTTTTGGTTTAGTCCAATTGTGCTGACCTCCCCTGTATTGTGTGCTGTCTTTCCCTTCACCTAAAATAGTTCCTATTACTATCTAAACCCCTTTCCCGCCCTCCCTCGCTCCCCCCTCTGGTAATGACAAAAGAATGTTTTCTTCTCAGTTTAAACTATTTCTCAAGTTCTTAGGGCGCCTTGGTTGCTTCCATCTTTTTGCTATTGTAAACAGTGCTGCATAAACATGGGTGTGCATATACCTGTTTGTGTAAAGGCTCTTATTCTTCTAGGATATATTCCAAGGAATGGGATTGCTGGATCCTATGGTAGTTCTATTTCTAGATTTTTAAGGAAGACCCAAATTGATTTCCAAAGTGCTTGTACCATTTTACATTCCCACCAGCAGTGTATAAGTGTTCCAATCTCTCCACAGCCTCTCCAACATTTACTATTTTGTGTTTTTTGGATTAACGCCAGCCTTGTTGGAATGAGATGAAGTCTCATTGTAGTTTCTGTCTGCATGTCTTTAATGGCTGATAATCGTGAACATTTCCTCATGTATCTGTTAGCTACCTGAATGTCTTCTTTAGTGATGTGTCTATTCATATCTTTTGCCCATTTTTAAATTGGGTTATTTGTCTTTTTGTAGTTGAGTTTTTGCAGTATCATGTAGATTTTAGAGATCAGGCGCTGATTGGAAATGTCATAGTTGAAAACTTTTTCCCATTCTGTAAGTAGTCTTTTTACTCTTTTGGTGAAGTCTTTGGATGAGCATAGGTTTTTGATTTTTAGGAGCTCCCAGTTATCTAGTTTTTGTTTTGTATTTTTAATAATGTTTTCTATACTATTTATGCCATGTATTAGGGCTCCGAACAGTGTCCCTATTTTTTCTTCCATGATCTTTACCTTTTTTTTAGATTTTATATTTAGGTGTTTGATACATTTTGAGCTCATTTTTTTGCATGGAGTGAGGTATGGGTCTTGTTTCACTTTTTTGCAGATGGATATCCAGTTATGCCAGCACTATTTGTTAAAAAAAACTGTCTTCTCCCCCCATTTAACTGTTTTGGGGCCTTTGTCAAAAATCAACTGCTCATATGTGGATGGATTTATATCTGGATTCTCAATTCTGTTCCATTGGTCCATGTATCTGTTGTTGTCCCAGTACCAGGCTGTTTTGACTACTGTGGTGGTATAAAAAAAAAAAAAAAAAAAATTCTAAAATCAGGGAAAGTAAGGCCTCCCACTTTGTTTTTATTTTTCAGTAATACCTTATTTATCTGGGGCTTCTTTCCCTTCCATATGAAGTTGGTGATTTGTTTCTCCATCTCATCAAGAATGCCGTTGGGATTTGGACCGGAATTGCATTAAATGTATAGATCCCTTTTGGCAGAATAGACATTTTTATAATGTTAAGTCTTCCTATCGATGAGCAAGGTATGTTTTTCCACTTATGTAAGTCTCTTTGGTTTCTTGCAGAAGTGTTTTGCAGTTTTTTTGTATAAGTCTTTTACATCTTTGGTAAGATTTATTCCTAATTATTTTATCTTCTTGGGGGCTACTGTAAATGGCATTGATTTGGTGATTTCCTCTTCAATGTTCTTTTTGTTCGTGTAGAGGAATCCAACTGATTTTTGTATGCTTATCTCGTATCCTGATACTCTGCTGAACTCTTCTATTAGTTTCAGTAGTTTTCTGAAGGATTCCTTAGGGTTTTCTGTGTATAAGATCATGTCACCTGCAAATGGAGATACTTTTACTTCTTCCTTGCCAATCTAGATGCCCTTTATTTCTTTATCTAGCCTAATTTCTCTGGCTAGGACCTCCAACACAATGTTGAGTAAGAGCGGTGATGAAGGGCATCCTTGTCTGGTTCCCAGTCTCAGTGGGAATGCTTTCAGGCTCTCTCCATTTAGGGTGATGTTTGCTGTTGGCTTTATATAAATGCCCTTTATTATGTTGAGAAATTTTCCTTCTATTCCTGTTTTGCTCAAGTTTTTATCATGAATAGGTGTTGGACTTTGTCAAATGCCTTTTCTGCATCAATTGATAAAATCCTGTGATTCTTGTCTTTTGTTTTATTTATGTCATGGATTACATTAATTGTTTTTCTAATGTTGAACTATCCCTGCATACCTGGTATGAATCCCACTTGGTCATGGTGAATTATTTTTTTGATATGTTGTTGAATTCTATTGGCGAGAATTTTGTTGAGGATTTTTGTGTCTAAGTTCCTGAGGGATATAGGTCTATAATTTTCTTTTCTTGTGGTGTCTTTACGTGGTTTTGGTATGAGGGATATGGTGGCTTCATAGAATGAGTTTGGTAGTATTCTGTCCTTTCTATGCTCTGAAGTACCTTTAGTAGTAGTGGTGTTAACTCTTCTCTGAAAGTTTGGTAGAACTCTGCAGTGAAGCTGTCCGGACCAGGGCTTTTTTGGGGTGGGGGGGGTTTGATTGCCTTTTCCATCTCTTCTTTTGTTATGGGTCTATTTAGCTGTTCTACCTCTTTTTGTGTTAGTTTAGGTAGGCAGTGTGTTTCTAGGAATTCACCCATTTCTTCTAGGTTTTCACATTTGTCAGAGTACAATTTTTCACAGAAATCTGATATGATTCTTTTAATTTTAGTTGGGTATGTTGTAATATCGCCCATCTCATTTCTTATTCAGGTTATTTGGTTCCTCTCCTGTTTTTCTTTTGTCAGTTTGGCTAGTGGTTTATCAATTTTGTTAGTTTTTTCAAAAAAAACAGCTTTTGGTCTTGTTAATTCTTTTCATTGTTTTCTATTTCTTTTAGTTCAGCTCTAATTTTTAGTATTTGTTTTTTTTTTTTTTTTTTTGGTGCCTGTGAGTTTCTTTTGTTGCTCTCTTTCTATTTGTTCAAGTTGTGGGGATAATTCTTTGATTTTGGCTCCTTCTTCGTTTTGGATGTGTGCATTTATTGATATAAATTGACTTCTGAGCATTTCTTTCACTGTATCCCAGCGTTTTTACAGGAAGTGTTTTCATTCTCATTGGAATTTCTTTGTTCCATCCTTAATGCCTTCTATAATCCAGTCTTTTGTTTTGTTCAGTTTCCAAGTGTCTGATTTCTTTTCCCTGCTTTTCCTGTTATTGATTTCCACCTTCATGCCCTTATGGTCAGAGAAGATGCTTTGTAATATTTGAATGTTTTGGATTCTGCTAAGGCTTACTTTATGCCGTAATATGTGGTCTTCTAGAGAATGTCCATGTGCACTAGAAAAGAAAGTATACTTGGCTGCTGTCGGGCGGAGTGTTCTGTATATGTCTATGAGGTCAAGTTGGTTGATTGTGGCATTTAGGTCTTCCGTATCTTTATTGAGCTTCTTTCTGGATGTCCTGTCCTTCACCAAAAGTGGTGTGTTGAAGTCTCCTACTATTATTGTTTTGTCAGAAATTAATAACTCAATAAATATTAACTGTCCTGATTTTTGTTATTGATTTTAATATTATTATTTTCTCTTTTAATTAATTTATTCAGGGTTGCCAGAATTTGACTTATATTTCTACTTTCACTTTCTTTTTTCTCATATTATTGACTATATCCATAGGTATATGCCTGTTTGAAAATAAAATTCAAATATCCCTTCATAGATTGGTTTGACAATCCTAGTATAATTATATAATTGTGTGGTTTGTCTATCTAACCACATTGCACATGCAAACAGGATGTGCCTCAAACTAGCAGACAACTAGGAATGAGGCATGTACAACCACTGGCATCAACCATTCCATGAGTGCTACGGTCATCTGTGATCAAGACATTTACACAATATTGGCAAAGTGAAAGCCACTATTATTATTTCTAGAAAGCAAACAGTAAACAGTAAAACAAATTCTCAAAGCAGATCTGCTTATTCTTCTCCAAACTACTCATATTCTTTCTAATATCACTGTACTGGCACATTGTGTTTCTGGTCAAATGTTATCTTCATGTCACCACTGCCTCTGGCTGCCACCATGTTACCCGGGACACCTGCATGGCTTCCGAGGCTTCTGCTCTGCCCCTGGGCCTCACTGGGCCTTGCTTCACTAATGGAAAGACCCCTGCACAGGATCTCCTGAGCCTCTGCCACTGGGCCCTTTTTGACCTATGCTGCTGCCTCCTACCATGCTACCCAGGCCAGAGTGGTTTTCTGTCTTGCTGCCGTGATACCAAGGCCTACCCTGCATGAGGGAATGTATTGTTCCCACCACGATGCCCAAAGGGGGAAGGAAGCAAATTACACCAGCCACACTCAGGTCTCTGTCCCGCAGGTACAACTGTTGCAGTACTTTAGTAGGAGGCACAACTCTGCACAAAGACACTCAGTTCTCTCTCTATGGACCAGCAAGCCCACCATCCCTGTCTTCACTGTTACAACTCTCTCTTCTTAATATAGGGAGTTCTCGATGCAGGGACCCTGGGTCCAAAGGATGCACTCCACTCTATGCTCTTTTTGATGGTAGTGAGGGGCCCCAGAACCTCTGTGGATTTGGCCCTTATATAAGCCTAACAGAATAGGAACAACAACCAATCTCCTAGTTGGACCACAAAGGGCACAATCCCATTAAGTGAATTTTCAATCCACTAGTTTTGTAGTAAATCTACTAATACCTTGCAAAATTTTGGCCCAGACAATCATTTTGTGAAATTACAAGACCAGGGCTAGAAAAGCCATATAACAGTGATTCATTGCACGGCAATAATTCAGCCCATTTTCTTAACCCTTAACCAGTTCATAAGCAGAGCTGTAACAAATCAATTAGTTAATGCTTATTATATTTTGATTATGTAGCACAGCATCGTATAACCTCCCATATTGGAGCTCCTGAGTGGTGCAAACAGTTATACTGTATAATCTCCTGGAGCAGAGCCCCTGGGTGGTACAGTTAACATGTTCAGATGCTAACTGAAAATACGGAGGTTCAAGTCCACCGAAAGGCACCTTGGAAGAAAGACCTGGTGATCTACTTCTGAAAAATCACCCATTAAAAACTCTACAGAGCACAGTTCCACTCTGACACACACAGGGTTGCCATGAGTCAGACGTAACTCAATGGCAACTGATTTTTGCTGTTTTCTGTTGCAAGATAAAGACATTAAAAAAAAAACTCTCATTACTGTACGTCAGTTCATAAGTCAACATATTCAGCTAAAGCAGAGAAGAAAGGAGATAATGAAATTATACTTATTTGATAGATCTGGTGCTTTATATTTATTCCATACCTGAAACCAAAACCAAACCCATTGTCATCAAGTCTATTCCAACTCATAGTGACCCAATAGGACAGAGTAGAACTGCCCCATGGAGTTTCCAAGGAGCTTCTGGTGAATTTGAACTGCTGGCGTTTTGATCAGCAGCTGAGCTCTTAACGACTGCACTACCAGGGCTCCTTATTCTATACAGTAGCCCCTAAAAATAATCCTATGGAAGAGGCATTATTATGCCCCTTTTACAGATGATTAAACTGACGCTCAGAGAGGTTATATAACAGGCCCAAAATATATAACTAGAAAGTTTCAAGACTGGAAAAGTTCAATTCGGTCATGGCCTTTTGTTGGGTAAGACATGTCTAGAAGTCCACTCTATTCCCCACATCATTACCAGCTCTTTCTTGACACATTAGTTATTGTGAAAGTTTAGGTTAACAGGATTGTGGACTAAGTATATTTTCTAGGTATGAGTTAAGTGCTTTATGCATCGTATCTCATTTAATACTAATAATATTATAAGGCAAGCATCATATTCAAAATAATCACATCCTGACTTTAGCATGTTGATAAAACAGGTCATTATCTTCAGAGATCAAATATCCTGAAATTTTAAAATAATCCTGTATGGAGGTGATAAATGAGGAGAGCATGTGGTCATCTGTATTCTTCCGAATGCTTTCCCACGAGCATTTCTGCAGCCTGAAGCTCAGGAATCCCTAAGGCTTTAGCCAGGTGCCTTGTATTTTATACCGGCAACAGAGGCAGTGGTGGGGATCCGAACGGTGATCTGGGAACCAGAGGCTTAGAGTATTCCACACCTCCTGCACGGTGGCTCCTCTGATGCAGGTTAGTGCTACGACTCCTAGACTGAGTGCTTACAACCGGGGATGGTATGCGCTAATGCTTTCACTGTGGCCCACTTAATTTCTGTAATTTTAAAAACTATATCACAATCATACTATTTGGAAAGCACAGAAATTAAAGCACCTGGATTGCACTTGATAACATCATAACTATTCCTTTTATATTCTTCCATATACATTTTTTACAATTTGAAAAATATTGTTTATACGATTAGCATGATATCTAAGATTGTTCCAGCTGTTATATTGTGTTCCATGGGAAATTTATTAGTTCTACAATAGTTCAGGATGCACATTGTGGAAAACCTTGCAAAATAAGCCCTTTGTGTTTACAGGGTCTCCTCCCAGCCCTTCTTTTTTAGTCATATTTTAGAACGATATCCACAAGGTATGGCAATGCTTCAAGGGACAAGACTAGCTCTCTGGCTCTCACTCCATATTGCCAAATTGACTAATAAAGGATTTTTCACTTTTACCCTGAGATTAATCTTCATTGCATTCCTACTGGTAATGAATATCATAAAGAGACATTGAGTGTATAATGTTTGAATGCATAGAAATTATAAAAATTTCATTTAAACTATGTATTAATTTCCAGTGAGAAAAAACATCCTTTCATGATTATATTGCACTAATGTATCTTTATCAAATTGTAATTATGAAAATAATATTACAGGTATTTCCCAGTGTAAGACAGGGTTCCATTCTGAAGACTCTGTCATAAGTCAGCTCTGATATAAGTAGAATATCTAATTTTTTAAAAAATATTCATTATTTTTGTCTCCTATTAACAGTATCTTTATAAATCCAATCTTTATTTGTCTTTGGGATTGGCAAGAGAATGATAACATCAACAAATTACGTGCTACAACGTTATATGTAGTACATATTACTAATAATAAGATGTACAAAGATAAAAAAAAGGATAGTCATAGGGCAGTTTGTTGTAACTCAAATATGTCTTAAGTCGGGGACAATCTGTACTAAGCTTTTAGGAAAGTTGAGCCTTAGTTAATACTCTGACTCTAAGGTAAATGGATGCATATATCTGATTCTATTAAATTCTCTATTCATGAATTTCTCTTTGGGAAAAAGTTTGTGTAGAGATAAAATTTATGTTTGATAACATACTAAATATAAATAATTTAATTAAACATTCTACATGCACTATCTTTTTTCATTTTTACAAAGTAAGACAGTTACCCATTTTAAATACACTAACCTGAGACACACAGTTTATAAGAGAGGTGCCTAACTTCACAGAACTCACAGCTGCTCCAGTGAGCTCCAGCAGATTTTCCAGACTGAGATGCACTAGGAAGAAAAGGCTAGCGATCTACTTCTGAAAAGTCAGCCAAAGTGAACCCGATGGATGGCAATAGTCCGATCAACAACCGATTATGGGAATGGCGCAGGACTGGGCAGCATTTTGCCCGGGGTAGCCGTGTGTTAGGTGACTTAATGGCATCTAACAACAACGATGTGTTTGAGGGTCCATTCTTCATTTATGCTGTTTGTTTTATTCAAAAAGTTTTTTTTTCTTTATTTATGTTGTCTGTTTTATTCAAAAAGTTTTGTCATTATTAAGATAATAATTGGAACAAAACAAAAAACTGGCTGGCAAGCCCAAAATAACTGTGGGGAGTTTACTTTCATGACCAGGATTTTGGACCCATGCTTCCTACTTTTGAGACCAGGGAAAAATAAATTAATCTAACCCTCCAGTCCTTCATCTGCAAATCTGAAACAGTGACAGTTTACCTCATTTAATTGTTGTGACATTCCATGAGGAAATGCACATCCAGGGTTAACATAGGACTTGGGACATTGTTTGCTACAGTTATAAAAATCCTTGTTATGTCTGAGTTACTCCATCTATATCATGCAGTTGTGAAGTAAGAGTCATTTTGGCTTGGAATTGTTTTGGATTGAATTGAAGAAATGAACATACTAGTGCCAGGCCAGAATATTGGACAGGTGGGTATGTAACATAGAGTGTACCTTTGAGAAAGGGGAAGCTTTGCTAATTCTGGGAACACCACATTGAGGTAGACAGAAAAATGTGACAATGGATCTAAAAGTACTCTGAGCTCTCTGCAATTACCCACTTTATACAACTAGAAAATAAATGGGAATACGTTTTTATCCTCTTTTAAATTGTACAGAAATATTATAGACAACTAGAAGTTTATCTGACCTACATAACCTCTTGTACTTTGGTAGTGTGGAATTACACAGAATTGAATTCACTTGGGAACAACTGCCTTTTTGATGTGAAATACAGATAATATTTTCTCTTTTTACCTGCTATTTTAAAAAATTTTGATTGAATTTTGAGACATTATTGAATTTGTGGCAAGTTTCATGGTATCTATTACAATTCTTATAACACATTGAATATTAAAGGCATGAGAACACATTGTAAAATTAATAATCAAGTAACCTAATAGCCTTGGAATAATTAAATTTACCATGGTCATGAGTGTTTCCTCTATGTTCAAAATAAATTCATAGAAGGTAGACAGACAGAGGGCAGACAGAAAAATCTCAAGGAACACAGAAAACATGTCACTTATGCTGAAAAATGAAGACTGATATGTAATGATATTTTTGTTCTTTGGTATGAAATAAGTAACATTACATTCCATGTGAGTTATGGGAAAATACTAATTTTACTTTCAAAATATTTTGGTAGGAAACATCTATGTATGGCCAATAACAATATAATAATGATAATAATCAATAACTTTTTAGAGCTATCTTCTTGTGCATGCATTCTCCAATGTACTTATATACATTTTATTTTGTAGTTATCAAATAATCCTATAGTAGATACTATTATGTCATCTCATTTTGCACATAATGAAACTGAGGTTTAAGCATATTGCTCAAATTTATCCAACTACTAAACAGTGGCATAGGTATTCAAACTCCAGAAACCTGGCCATTAAATATGTACTTCTATGTTCAGACAACCTTCAGATGAATACAGCTACCAGTTTAAATGTTTATTATTAGATTAGTCATGTAACTTTTCTGAACTTCGTAATTTATACTGATTAAATGTGAAATATACATATATTTCACATTATATGAACTGTTTGTCCAGCGAATAGAATGCCTGATATGATAATATTTTCAAATACAGTTAATTTAAAATAATTTCATCTTAAATTTAAATCTACAGAAGACTTTCAAAATCATATTCATTGAATCTTGGCATCTGAGAAACATTGGAAAGCTGCCCTTAAGCTCAGGGCCTTAGCAGGCGGTTATCAAATCGCCAAAGCAGAGAATGAGCCAGATGGAAACAATTGAAAACAGTGCTCCAGTACAGCTGTCTACCAAAGTCTGTGAATTTTCCCAGTCTAGAAACAAGGAGAGTGGCTCATAGGAAAGTAAGTGACCTTCCCCAAATATAACACGTATTTGTGAACAAAATATGGACAGGTCTTTAGAGTTCTGACTCCTAGTCTTCATGTATTTAAGCAACTCGTAACTTGTATGTCTATACCCAGTGTGCCCTGACCCAGGGCCGGCTTAAGTGAATGAACTTTGCATGTCATGGCCTCCAGTTCAGCGGCAGCCAGAGACACAGACCTGTCCATCCACCCAATGCAGTGAGAAACGCTAACAAAGAAAATAGATTAGAAAAGGAAAATGTTTCCTTAAAAATAGAAAGTCATATGAATTTAAAAAGTAATAGGAAAACACAGCTTACCTGAAACTAATAGGAAAGTGAATACATTATTTAAAAAAAAAAAAATCTACAGACACAGACTACTTTACACCTATGTTTTAGTGGCCTTTAAGAACACTGATTATCCCTCTTTTGTTTAAAAAAAAAATCAGAGACTACAAATTAAAAGATGAACTATAGCAATACATTTTGTGAGTTTAATATGTTAAATATTCATGCATGCAAAGACAGTACAATGTAATATTAAATCAACAATGATCATAGATTCAAACAACTTATATACCAATAACAAGTTGTTTGATCCAAATAACATTGAAATTGTTTAAAATGGTAGCCTATTAATGAAATGCAGAACATTAATATTAAATTATTAATATCATATAAGTATCCCAAATATATGTAATATAAAATGCAAAACTTCAGTCCAAAATAACAAAAATGTCAAATGTATAAAATCAACTGGAGAAGATATTCACAATGCATATAAATAACAAGTTATAAAGATATATAAATTAAATATATAAATTACAAAATACATGGGAAATTCTTTAAATTATTAAGAAAAAGCCAAACAATCTAGAAACCATGAATTAGAGATATTCACAGTTTGCAGAAGAAATCCAAGAGGTCGATGAATAGATTAAAAGAGTTTCTGCCATGTAACTTAAGTGACATGCAATTTAAATTTATTTTCACACTTACATGATTGCTGTTAATTATCGCATCTAACAGTAAAATATGTGGAGGAATTATCACACAAATTGACAGTTGACTGGAGTGTAAAAGGTGGAGATGCAATTATCTTAAACCCAAAATATTCTAGTGAAATATTTACTTGAGAAAATCTTGCCACATGCACAAGGATATGGGTTATATTAACAAAAGATTGGAAAGAAGCTAAGTATTCTTAAATAAACATTATATATATACACATCTATATTCATATATATATAAATTGCATATATATGATGTAATAAAATTTGGCAGTAGTTAAAAATATATTAAACTGAATATATATTTCACTCAAAATATATATATTTGAGGGAACAAAGCATAAAAGAATGATATGCTCACTATTATAGCATATTTATATCAATTTTGAAAAATGGAACATCTACATATTTTATTGATATGAAAGTCAATGTTGGTATATACTAAGAATCAAAAAATTTTAATATGTATTAAAGGTGTGAAGATCATAGACCATTCACAAAATTTGCAATGTTTTCCAAATAAATTACAGAAAAACTAAAAAAGGATTTACTACACCACAGATTAGGAATGAAGTCCAAACATAATACTGTTGGTAATCCTGAATTCACAGCTCTCTCTGACAATTTGAATTAGTGAGCAAAAGACACCACCTACCTAAGTATAATAGGTGAATCCATTTACATGTGCATCCATTCCTACCACCAAAAATACTTAGACGTAAAAGAAACGGAAGTTATAGGTTCTAGTGAAAAGAGGAGCTATTCTGAAAGTGAATGAGTACCTGTATATTTTACCTGTGGGAGATGTTGGACCTCAGGTTCATTATATGAGAATATCATTTGGATAAGTCATAATCAATGGATTAGTTTTTGTCTTCTACTTTTAGAAGTATAAGATTATTGATGTCCAAATTTATGTGAAAATTGCATGCAATACAAATTATGTTCATTTATGAAATTATTAACTTTTTTGAATGGATAAAACCCAAACACCTGTGCTGTCAAGTCAATTCTGACCCTATAGGACAGAGTAGACCTGCCTCATTGAGTTTCCAAGGAGTGGTGGTGAGTTTGAACTGCCAACCTTTTGGTTAGCTGCCGAAAGCTTAACCACTGTGCCACCAGGGCTCCCTTAGAATGGATATATTATATATTAAATTAAAATCAGCAGCATTGTTTGAGAACATAATACATAAAAGTTTAAATGTAGAGGGGGTTCTAAACTTAATGAGATGTAGGCACCATGATCAGGAAAGCAAGTCATGATAATATAAATGATATGGCGACGGGTACAGTAGTATCTGTGGTGGCTGAAAGCCTAGTGTGTTTAGAGCACAGGCTGCATGTAAGTGTGGAATAGAGAATTTTTGCTTTTGTTTTTTCCCCATCAAACTTAGTTTTATCAGTTGTAATTTATTTGTCTTGATATTGAAGAAAATCATGTGAGAATCCATTAAGCAAATATCTAAAACACATGCAAAAGTAATAACTATAGGCATATCACCTCAATACCTACTAAAGTGCATAAATCTGAATTTCCTTCAATATAGAAATACCCAAAGTGTAAAGAACTCGGATTGCATAAGTAATATTTCTTAACACCATGAGTAAATTACGTGTGGCATACTGACAAATTTATTAAAAAACAATAGAGGTGTAAGTTGTACTACTGTACATGTATGTTATCTAACTTTGTGTGAATAAAAAATAATGTATAGTAACAGCAGAGATGGATAGTACTATGCTATGGCAAAAATCTTGTTTGTAAGTGAAAGATTAAAGTAGCAATTAGCCCTCCAAGTCTGAGATTTCCCAAGTCATTTGATCAAGTTTTCATAAAGATATGTACAAGCTTCCTTTAAAAAAAAAAAAAAAAATTTTTTTTTTTTTCCTTTTAAACAAATCTTATTTCTGCATCATTTTACATCTTTCAGGCACCAGTAGAGCCATGGTCAATGCAAACGGCACCACAGGAATAAACTTCATTCTTCTAGGGCCTTTAACCACACACAGATCCACCTATTCCTGTTTGCCATGGTGCTTATGATCTTCATCACCTCACTGATGGGCAACACCCTTATGATCATTCTCATTCATGTGGACCCTCAACTCCACATGCCCATGTACTTCCTGCTTAGCCAGCTTTCTTTCATGGAGATGATGCTGGTCTCCACCATCGTTCCCAAAATGGCAGCCAACTACCTGATGGACACTAGGTCTATCTCTCCCACTGGCTGTGGAGTCCAGATCTTCCTGCTTCTCACTCTGGGAGGGAGTGAATGCTTCCTCTTAACGGCCATGTCCTATGACCGCTATGTGGCCATATGTCACCCACTGTGCTACCCCATTCTCATGAGTCAGAAGCTCTGTTTACTCGTGACGTCAGGTTCCTGGCTCCTGGGAGGGATCGATGGGCTGATGCAGGCTGGTGCCACTTTGAGCTTCCCTTACTGTCACTCACGGGAAATCAATCACTTTTTCTGTGAAGCACCATCACTGGTACGCCTTGCCTGTGCTGACACCACGATTTTTGAGTTTTTCATGTATGTCTGCTGCATTCTGATGCTCTTGATCCCTTTGTCTCTCATTTTGGCCTCATACAGCCTTATCCTGGCTGCAGTGCTCTGCATGCGGTCAGCTGGAGCTGGAAAAAAAGCCTTTAAGACCTGCTCCTCTCACCTGGTGGTTGTGGGACTCTTCTATGGCACCATCATATTCATCTACATGAGGTCCAAATCTAACGATTCAGAGGACCATGATAAGGTGGTCTCAGTGTTTTATACCATCTTCACACCTGTCTTGAACCCCCTTATATACAGTGTGAGAAATAAAGAAGTCAAGGGTGCCTTGAGGAGGTGGCTGGAGAGACATTTTATGTGATATCAATGCTGAGCATAATTTGCCAAAAGGGCAGCAACCAAACTGGATACAGGTTACATTTCTAAAATATTGTTTTGCTATTTTGTTCATCCCATTTAAATTCTTCTTTTTGTGTTATCAAGTTATTTTGCTCTTACTTTGCCAATCTGGCTGCATTGTTCCTATATGATTGTTTTTATATATGGTAAACTAATTAAAAATTATATTTGTCCTCCTGTTATAATTTGCAATGGTGTTTTTGCTCTGAAATTAGGGCTCTGGCAATAAGTATGAGTGACTGAGTTTCTAAATAGCATATGATAAGTGTATAATTTGTATTTTTTGATAAATAATGGAAATCATTAATTTTGATGGGGATAATACCTTTTGAAAACTAAATGTAGATCCTAAATCACATAATGAAGATAAAATAAATTCAAATGAAATAAGGACCCAATGTGACCATCAAACATAAAATACGTAAGAAGACATCAAGAAATATTTGCAAAATGTTGCTGTGGGAAGATTTGTTAAAGAAACTTCCAGACAGAATATAAAAATGCTAATTGGCTTTTCATGACCTGTGTTAAAACGTAAGAGTAGAGATGAGCTGAAGAAAAAAATATATTGTGTACAAAGGAGTCAGTACACAGTGGATTCAAAAATAAAACTTTCTTTCAGCAAAGAAGTCTCAAATTAAGAAAGGGCCTCAGGCCAAAGATCCAACACAAGTTGTGACTCTAAAATCATTTATTAAGGCTTCAGGACGATTTAAGACACTGTACAAAAAAAAAAAAAACCTTAAATAAACATCCAAAGAGACAAAAGACCTTCTATAAATCTTGAGAGTCTTGTAGATTCTCTTTAGTTAAAAATATATAGGACTACTAAAATGTTTCAGGGCACTGTAGGGCAGCAGAGTCACAGGAAGCCCAAGGTTGGTAGTTGTGGGTTTTGTCTAATGGAGTAAATTCCAGTAAGATTCATGGAAAACTCACAATGTTTGCAAGCATGTTTTTCTGACAGAAATATCACTAGTTTGGTCTAAGGAGTAAGCTGATTGAGGTGACTACTCAGTTTTCTCATGGTAGAGCAAGGGTGACTCAGAAAGCAGAGGAAAAAATCATGTAGAATAATTCCCAGAGAATCACACTGAATCTTAGTTAAGGAGCTGGCAACAATTTCTACCAGAATTTTAGAATTGCAAGTGCTGTATGCTGCCCCATTCCCTATTTTAAGAAATGTCTTAAGAGTAATTGTGTTGGTGCAATTATATAATCCCCATGCTGTGACAAAGAGAGAAACCAAGACTTCTACTGCACATCCCCAGCTGAGAGCCCGGCCAAATTCAAAGCCATTTTTTTCAGTCCTTGGTGGTACATCATGGAAGTGTATCTTTCAGCTCCCAGTTGAGCCACTTCCACTGATGAAGTGTGGAGTAGAGATGAGCTGTCCCTGATGAAACCTGCTGAAATTGCAAATTCATTTGCAAAATAAATAATTGTTATTTTAAACTGCTGTGCTTTGTGGATACACACACACACACACACACACATACACACATATACACACACTGGAATAGTGCTTAGGTGAATATATGTGTTACCTAAAACCCAAAATAAAGATATCAACTACATTTGAATAAAAGGGGTTATAATTCTCTTTCCCTGCTTCATATAATCTGGAACCATTGTTCCGAAAATAATATTATTATCTGTTTAGAATTATTTTATATTACAGAGAAGTCTTACCACTTCGGCTTTGATTAAAGTTTTAAGATGTTCTAGAAGTGAAAAATCAAAAACAATGTGGTTGAGGAAAAACCACTTAGATTTTTCTGTGAGAAGGCCGGGGTTGCCGTCTGGGATCAGTCAACTAAGAACATGTACCTTGGGTAAGTTAGCTTCTCTGATATACAGCTATTCTGTCTGTAAAAACAGCATTCCTAAAATTAAAAATATATATATAATCAAGATTAAATTTAAGTTAGTAATGTGAAAATAACATGACAGAGACTTCAGTGCCTGGAAACATGGCAGATGAGGTATCATAACCAACACACAGCTAGTTGAATAGATAGATAGACAGACTTGGAAACAGATTACAGGTATGTGGATCTAAGTTTTTCTTTCATGCATTAAAGAACTGCATATATATACCACAGACACACACATACACAAATAAAAACAGTAATTAGAAAAATAAGGCAGAAGGAAGTAGCTTCTTTACCAGAATATTAGTCAAAGGAAATAAAAAAACAATGCTGTATCAACTTTCATGGCTCTGTGTTTCATGGACAACAGGAGATAAACTACAAGGCCCCTAAAGGTGAGGATTCAGAAGAACTCTGAACAAACCAGGGAATGTAAGGGACAACACAATTCTGTGTGGGTTAGCTAGAAATTAACCTCCCAGCTCCTCAAGTAGGTCCAGGAAATCTGCAGAAAATTCTTTCTCAGTGAATGGCACCAAGTAGAGTGGCTGAGAACTCAGTCAAGAACTTGTAGGTCACGTAAAAAGCCCATAACTGTCTGCTGGAGAGAGAGGTCCCATGGAGCAGCATTGCGGCACTAGACATGGGAGTGAAGAAGTATTCTTGGACATCCAGTCCAATAGGCTTTCAGATGACTCCAGCCAGTATCTGATTGCAACTTCAAAATGGACATTCTAGCAGAGAACCAACCACTCAACCCAGAATCCTGGGGAGATAATAACTTATTGTTTTAAACTGCCAAGTTTCGTGGTGGTTTCTTAGACAGCAATAGCTGTGAAGATATGAGTTAAAATATATAATATCTTTTATTGTTTGAGTAGATGAAGTTGTAATAAAATTAGTTTTTGATTAATTAAGTGTATGGTACATTATCCTAGATTATCACTAAACATAAAAAAGTAAAGTGAATATTGCCTTAAATGATACAAAGAAATCGTGAAATGCAAAAAATAATCAATCCAAAGAAGACAAGAATGAGATGAAGGGGGGACACGGAGAAGATAGGTAACTAAAAATCACTACATTGAATAATATAAAGATTTTTTTAATTTAAAATAAAAACACTAATAAGCTGAAAAACACAAGTTTTTCAGCAAATGTAAATAGAAATGTTCCAAGCAAAGAATCTAGACTGGAGAAAATCTTTTAGTATTTTAAATTGTTGTCCTTAGGTTCCTTCATGTCGGTTCCTACTCAGAGTGACCCTATGTGCATCGTAATGAAACACTGCCCCATTTCGCCCAACCTATCATTTCTATGTTTGAGTCCATTATTGCGGCCACTGTGTTAATCCATCATTTTTGCTGACCCTCTACTTCACTAAGCATGATGTCCTTCTCCAGGGACTGGTTCCTCCTTATAATATGTCCAAATTACATGGGACAAAATGTTGCCATCCTCGCTTCTAAGGAGCATTCTTGCTGTACTTCTTCCAAGACAAATTTGATCATTCTTTTGACAGTCCATTTTATATTCAATATTTTCCACCAGCACCGTGATTCTAAGGCATCGATTCTTCTTTGGTCTTCCTTACTCATTGTCCATCTTTCACATGCATAAGAGGCAACTGAAAATACAATAGCTTGGGTCAGGTGCACCTTAGTCCTCAAAGCGACATTTTTGCTTTTTAACACTTTAAAGAGGGCTTTTGTAGCCAATTTGCCAAATGCAATACATCCTTTGATTTTTTGACTGCTGCTTCCATTGGAGTTAATTGTAGATCAAAGTAAAATTAAATCCTTGACAACGTCAGTATTTTCTCAGTTTATCATGAGGTTGGTTACTGGTCCAGTTGTGAGGATTTTTGTTTTCTTTATCTTGAGGTGTAATTCATACTGAAGGCTGTAGTCTTTGATCTTCATCAGCAAGTGCTTCAAGTCCTCTTCACTTTCAACAGGCAAGGCTGTGTGTTCTGCATATTGCAGGTTGTTAATGAGTTTTTCTCTAATCCTGATGCTGCCTTCTTCATATAGTCCATCTCAGATCATTTGCTCAGCATACAGATTGAATAAGTATGGTGAAAGGATACAATCCTGATGCACATCTTTTCTGATTTCAAACTAAGCAGTGTCCCATTGTTGTGTTCCAGTTGTTGCCTCTTGGTCTATGTAGAGAATCCGCATGAGCAAAATTAACTGTCCTGGAATTCCCACTCTTTGTAATGTTATCCAAAATTTCTTATGATCTACTCAGTCAAATGCCTTTGAATAGTCAATAATTAACACATAAAAATCTTTCTGTTCCACAGACAGCCCCTGGCCTTGTTCTGACTGATGATATTGAGCTTTTCCTTTGTCTCTTTCCGTAGATGTAGTCGTTTTGGTTACTGTGTATTCCATCTGGCAAGGTCCATGTGCATAGTCGCTGTTTATGTTGGTGAAAAAAGGTATTTTTAATGAAGAAGTCATTGGTCTCACAAAACTCTATCATTCAATCTCCGGCATTGTTTCTATCACCAAGGCCATATTTTCCAACTACCAATTGTTCTTCTTTGTTTCCAACCTTCACATTCCAATCACCAGTAATTACCAATGCATCCTGATTGTACATTCACTCAATTTCAGACTACAGAAGCTGAAAAAATCTTCAATTTCTTCAACTTTGTTCTTAGTGGTTGCTGCGTAAATTTGAATGATAGTCATCTTAACTGGTCTTCCTTATAGGCCTATGGATATTATCCTATCACTGACAGCACTGTACTTCAGGATAGACCTTGAATTGTTCTTTTTGACGATAAATGTAACACCATTCCTCTTCAAGTTGTCATTTCTGGCGTAGTAGGCTATGTGTTGTCCGATTCAAAATGGCCAATATCAGTCCATTTCAGCTCACTAATGCCTAGGATATCGATGCTTATGTGCTCCATTTCATTTTTGAAGATTTCCGTTTTTCCTAGATTCATACTTCGTATATTTCAGGTTCCAAGCATTAGTGGTATTTTCAATTGCCTCATATGCATGTGAAAGATGGACAATGAATAAGGAAGACTGAAGAAGAACTGATGCCTTTGAATTGTGGTGTTGGCAAAGAATATTTAATATACCAAAAAAAAGAACAAACAAATCTGTCTTGGAAGTAGTACAGCCAGAATGCTCCTTAGAAGCCAGGATGGTGATACTGCATCTTACATACTTTGGCCGTGTTGTCAGAAGAGATCAGTCCCTGGAGAAGGACATCATGCCTGGTAAAGTACAGGGTCAGCTTAAAAGAGGAAGACCCTCAATGAGATGGATTGACACAGTGTCTGCAACTATGGGCTCAAGCATAACAACGAGTGTAAGTATGGCACGGGACCGGACAGTGCTTCTTTCTGTGGTACATAGGATCGCTATGAGTCGGAAGCGACTCCACTGCACCTAATAACAACGACAATAAACATCTTTCTGGTATTCTCAGCTTTTAGCCAAGATCCACTGGACATCAGCAATTATATCCCTCTTTCCATGTCACTTTATTTTTTTTCTTTTAAATCAGGATTTTTTTATTTTAATATTTATTTAACCACAACTTATTTAAAAAAGCAAAGAAAAGAAAGGGAACATATATCTGTGTACCCAAAGCCTAGCACACAGAGCACATGTTTCTTGTAGATCAGAGTCATTATACATGATTGTCTGCCCGATGGATCAGAATCAAGTCATACAGAAATACAGCTGTATATGGCTTCAGTATGTCATATCTTCTTTGACAAGGCAAGTGATGGAACTTACCATTGTGCCAGTTGGGTAGTGCTCACATAGTTCATCTGAAGAGTTGGTGTTTCTTACTCTTTGGTCGGCCATCCTAATGATCCAGATCTTTCTTCATTATAATACCCTGATTCCATCATCCTTTGAAATCCTTCCATGGCTATATACTTACATATTCATATTTTTCTCTCTGGGTTTATAGTTTCAGTCTTCCTCAATACATTTAATCAATTAATATACAAAAACAGAACCACCGTGGCCAGAAGTAGAACTGAAGTTAATGTAACAGTGGTTAAGAATTTCAACATAGGTTTACATTCCTACCCATTACTATCCACAGGACTCTGGATGTGATAATAGCACCTACTTCGTGGGGTTAATACGGGCATGGAATGAACAATGTATGAAAAGTACTTGGCACTGTTCCTGACAGTGCACAATAAATGTTGTAATTATAATTAACAATGCACAGGTCTTTGTTATTATGTGATAGCAATGATGGAAATAATAGTAATTCCCAAATGCTATCAGGTGGATATGTTGATTTTTCTCTCTTTTTTTTAAATTATGCTTTAGATGAAGATTTACAGAGCAAATTAATATCTCATTAAGCAATAAATACACATATTGTTTTGTGACATTGGTTGCCAACCCTACACCATGTCAACATTCTACCCTTGTCAATCTTGGGTTCCCCATTATCAGCTTTCCTGTTCCCTCCAGCCTTCTCATCCTTGCCCCTGGGTTGTTGTGCCCATTTAGTCTTGATATGTTTTACGGGTCTGTCTAACCTTTGGCTGAAGGGTGAACCTCAGGAGTGACTTCAGTACTGATTTAAAAGGACGCTTAGGGGCCATACTCTTGAGGTTTCTCCAGTCTCTGTCAGACCAGTAAGTATGGTCTTTTTTGTAAGTTATAGTTTTGTTCTGCATTTTTCTCCAGTTATGTCCTGGACCCTCTACTGTGATCCTTGTCAGAGCAGTCGGTGTTGGTAGCTGGGCACCATCCAGTTGTGCTGGACTCAGTCTGGTGGAGGCTGTGGTAGCTGCGCAGCCCATTAGTTTCCACATCCTTTTCTGAATCAGTTTGAATTTCTGGAAGTTTCCTGTTGATGTACTGCCGCAGCCATTTTTTAATTATCTTCAGCAAAATTTTACTTGAGTGAAATTTTAAGGAGGCATATTTAAATATAAAGACAAAGAATATATGAAATTTAAAAGGTCAAAAAGATACGTAAGACAAATATTAATTAAAAGGAAAGATGGTTTAGCTATAAAATATTAAACAAAGCAGATTCTAAAGAAAAAAATCTCTAGATATGAAGATGCTCACACACACCATATAAGACAGGCTCTATTTTTTGGATTATTAGCTTGGAGTCCTGGTGGTGCAGTGGTTAAAAGCTGACACTTACCAAAAGGTTGGCAGTTCAAATCCACCAGCTGCTCCTTGAAAACCCTACAAGGCAGTTCTACTTTGCCCTATAGGGTTGCTATGAGTTGTAATTGACTCAACATGATTGGTTTTTATTTTTTCATACTAGCCAGCATGTTTTATAATGCTCCTTGGTTTTCAGATACTTTCACTGACTTTATCTGACTCTATACCAAGGAGAACTACATTTCCCAAGATCCTTTGCCAGCATATTTCTTGTAGGAAATCACAATGTAAGACTGTCAGAAGATTAGAAAGGCTATAGGACAGAAGTCAGCAAATTTCTCCTTCTCTCTTTCCCCACTTCAACTATAGTTCCTGGAAGTAACCATGGCTCGCCATGATTTCACTTCCAATGAGATAGCCACACTCTCCATGGTTTCAAATATTGTCTGCTGGTCCTCACCTTGGTTCTGGGTTCTGCATGAGGGCCCCACCCATGGGGTCCTGGAAGCCATCTTGTCCTGCTGTTTGACGGTTTCCTGGGTGTTGGGAGCAACATACTGATGGGAGTCTCTAGGTTGATTCAGCTTCCCTTGTTTGGTTCCTTGATTCCTTCATCTCCT
This sequence comes from Loxodonta africana, assembly GCF_030014295.1. Lineage (NCBI taxonomy): Eukaryota > Metazoa > Chordata > Mammalia > Proboscidea > Elephantidae > Loxodonta > Loxodonta africana. The sequence continues at coordinate 24,101 of NW_026974921.1, read as the reverse complement.
ATTGAAGTACTTATCTGAATTGCGTTCTCTCTTTTGAAATAGCTAGTGATCTTTCTCCTGATAACTGGTTTTTAGATGAGGAAATTAGGCTTAGAAAACTTAAATAAGTTTTTGAAAGAGACAACCTACTGGAGACATTTTCTTCTCATGATGATGAATAGAGAAAAGTGAAAATATAATATCACTGAAACTCTAGGCTTGGAAGTGGTATACAGACACTTTCAGCCACATGCTATTGAGCAAACTTTATCACATAACTAGGTTAATGCGTGATGGAGTGAAGAAGTGTGCTCCTCATGTGATCAGCAGAAGGCAGTAAATATTTGTCAAATGGTAGTCTCTTTATCACAGACTCCAATCACCACGGGCAGAAAGTTAGTTGAAAACACTCTTTAGCAACCATAAGAGCATATTCCACAATTATCATGGTAGATAGGAAACCCTGGTGGTGTGGTGGTTAAGTGCTACTGCTGCTAACCAAAAGCTTGGCAGTTCGAGTCTACCAGGCGCTCCTTGGAAACTTTATGGGGCAGTTCCAGGGTGACTATGAGTCAGAAGCGACTCAATGGCAGTGGGTTTTTTGTTGGGTTTTTCGTCACGGCAGATAAGGTAATATGAATCTTTTAAAAAGCATATCTCAGAGAGAAGACCCGGGGCAATGCTATAAAAAATAAATGAGAAAACTACTCCAAGGAGGCAGAAAAGTGGCCTTATCAGTGACTATTCCTCATCTGAAATATAGTAGGCCTTTAAATGTCTGCGAAATGGAATTTCAGAACTTCTGGGGGCTCATGATTCCTGTGGATATCTCATTCTTTCCTAATACCAGTGTTTATTTCTGTTATCCTGTCCCTGTCCAACCAAGACATGCTGGATATTTGGATAACTGGGAAATTTAGATAATTCACAGGTCATCAGATAAAAGATGGACCTTACTGGTGACTGCTTATCACCAAGAGATCCTGGGCTTTGAGCTTATTCCATGACTGAATGGGACATTTGGTTGTCTCCTTTGGAGAGGAGTTGGGACCCAGAAGGGTGAACTACTTGATTAGGAATGTGGGTTAGTCATCTGATCTTCATCCTTCCTGGCTCAAGTTTAGATTGCACTTCCCTTTTCTTTGAAGTTAGGTGTGGACTGTGAAACATCAGTGCAAGTGACATGTGTAACCCATGGCAAGAATTAAGAGCCAGCGAGTGAAATTCCATGTTCTTTACGTCTCGGAAACTATGGGGCAGTTCTACTCTGTCCTATAGGGTCGCTATGAGTCAGAATCGACTCGACGGCACTGGGTTTTGGGTTTTACATCTTCCATAAATTGCTGTTGCTTCACAATGAGGGAAGCACCATCAGCCTGTGTCCCTGAGGGAGGACAAATCCCAAGATAACGTGCAGCGTGATCCAGAAATCCACTATTGTCGTTTTATGACAGAGATTTTTTTAAATCACTGGTGTTATAAAAAAAAAAAAACTCGTTATACTACAGCATAAACTAGAATATTATAACTAATTGCCCACATTCTAGACAAAAATTCATGTTTGTGATTCCACTCATCTAAAATTAACAAAATCTTGTCATTCCAGTGAGAAATTTGGGAATGTAGCTAAGTACACAGAGGGTAAAATTTCAATGTTGAAGGGGAATTAGATTTGTGTAAGTGGTAAAGACCATTGTTAAAACAATTTGGTAGTTTTTAAAATTTTTTCTAACAAAATAAGACATAAACTCTGAAGTAACCCCATCTTCAAAAATACTGATACAGGATAGATGGAAATTACATAGGAGAATACAAAATAAATTCTTTTGTTCTTCTCATGTTTTATAGAATTAATTAGGAGTCCCAAAGACAAGGAAATAATCCCAGAAATTATACTTTTCATTAAGATTTCTGCCATTTTATTTTCATATCAAAAATATTTGAAAGGTAAAAATAAATATATTCTTCCAGCTTTCAAAAATAATCACTGAGTGTATCACAATAAACTGTTCTCTTAATTTGTTTTGTTTCTGTCAGTATGCAATAAAATTGCCAAGGAAAACAATAAGGCATCAGCCAACATACTGGATTATGCGATGCTGAGTATATTCCTCAGCCTCCCTCAGAGGATGCTCATGACCCCTTTCCTCACGAAAGGTGCTCTCACTTGTAAATTACTTTCACAGAAAAACAAATATTTCTAATGCTAAGAAAACGTGGCTGTAGGCATCAGATGATAGTGGGTAGAGCATCAAAAATCAGAAAAAAAGTATTTACTTTTTATTAGATGAAATAAATTTCTAAATGTTCACCATCACTACTCATTTTTCTTTTGGTATCTGGAGACCATAAACATCACTATTCGTGGCACCATGACCTGCACAGTGACTAAGAAATGCTAAGTGTTTGATAACCTAACTGTTGACCTAAATAATATGTAAATTGGTGGCTATATTTTCTTTTTTTATGTAGCATAAAGTAAGTTCCCTAAAACCCGTTGCCATCGAGTGGGTTCTGACTCCTACCAACCGTACACGACAGAGTAGAACTGCTCCATAGGGTTTCCAAGGAGCACCTGGTGGATTTGAACTGCTAACCTTTTGGTTTGTAGCTGTAGCTCTTAACTGCTATGTTACCAGGGTTTCCAAAGTGAATCCAGGTTCTTATATCAAAACTTGCTACTACATTCTGTAAATTGTATTTACAGGCTTGGAGTGGATAAGAAAAGAAATTATAAACAAGAAATTTAAACATGGACTCATTGAGAAAAAATGTATATATATATATATAGTCCAATCAAATGAATTATTTGCAAGGGAAAAAGAATTAATATTTTGTTATAAAAGCTATGATTGGCAATAAATTTACTTTAAGTGAAATCATAATAGCAAGATATAAAATTGTTCTAAATTGAAATTTTCAAGCTTATTTTAAAAATCATAAACAGAGTGAGGGTAATGGGGAAGTTATGGTATATGGAAGCTTTTCAGAAGTAAATATTTAGCAAATGTGTATGGATAACAATTCTTTTTTTTAATATTAAGTATTCTTTTTATTGTGCTTTAAGTGAAAGTTTACAATTCTAGTAAGTTTCTCATACAAAAACTTATACAGACATGGTTAAGGTGATCCTAGTTGCTCTCCCTACAATGTGACAGCACTCTCCTTCTTTCTCCCCTGTGTATTTCCTGTGTCCATTCATCCAGTTCCTGTCCCCCTCTGCCTTCTCATCTCGCCTCCAGAGAGGCTTTACCCACACAGTCACAATGTGTCTACTTGAGCTAAGAAGCACAATCCTCACCAGTTTCATTTTATGTCTTATAGTCCAGTCTAATCTTTGTCTGCAGAAGTGGCTTCAGAATGGTTTTAGTTTTGGGCTAACAGAGAGTCCAAGGGCCATGACCTCTGGAGCCCTTCCAGTGTTCAGTCAGACCGTTTAGCCTGGTCTCTTTTACTAGAATTTGAGGTCTGCATTCCACTTTTCTCCTGCTCCATCAGAGATTCTCTGTTGTGTTCCCTTAGAGTGCAGTCATTGGTGGTAACCGGGCACCATCTAGTTATTTCCTTGAGTCTTTGGTGTTCTTCATTCTCCTTTGCTCCGGGCGGATTGAGATCAATTGATGCATCTTATATGGCCGCTTGCTAACTTTCAAGACCCCGGACACCACTCATCAAAGTGGGATGTGGAATAATTTCTTAACACAATTTGTTATGTCAGTTGACCTAGATGTCCCCTGAACCACGGTCCCCAGACCCCCACCCTTGCTACTCTGTCCCTCAAAGTGTTTCGTTGTATTCAGGAAACTGCTTAGCTTTTGGATTAATCCAGTTGTGCTGACTTCCCCTGTATGGTGTTGTCCTTCCCTTCACCTAAAATAATTCTTGTCTACTCCGTAATTAGTGAATATCCCTCTTCCTCCTTCCCCATTCTCATAATCATCATAGAATGTTTTCTTCTGTGTTTAAACCTTTTCCTGAGTTCTTATAATAGTGGTCTCATGCAATATTTTTCCTGCAACTGACTAATTTCAATCAGCATAATGCCTTCCAGATTCCTACATGTTATGAGATGTTTCATGGATTCATTGTTTTTCTCTATTGTTGCACCGTATTCCATTGTGTGAATATACCATAATTTGTTTATCCATTTATCCATTGGTGGGCACCTTGATTGTTTCCATCTCTTTGCTATTGTAACAGTGCTGCAGTGAACATGGGTGTGCATATATCTATTCTTGTAGGGCTCTTATTTCTCTACACTATATTCCAAGGACTGGGATTGCTGGATCGTATGGTACTCCTATCTTTTTAAGGAAACGCCAAATCGATTTCCTAAGTGGTTGTGCCATTTTACATTCCCACCAGCAATGTATAAGTGTTCCAGTCTCTCCACAACCTCTCCAACATTTATTATTTTGTGTTTTTTAGATTAGAGCCAGCTTCGTTGTGGTAAGATGGTATCTGATTGTAGTTTTGATTTGCATTTCTCTAAAGGCTATTGATCATGAGCGTTTCCTAACGTAGCTGTTAGCTGCCTGAACGTCTTATTTGGTGAAGTTCCTGTTCATACCCTTTGCCCATTTTTTAATTGGTTTATTTGTCTTTTTGTTGTTGAAGTTTGGCAGTATCTTGTAGATTTTAAAGATTTAGACACTGATCGGATTTGTTGTAGCCAAATTTTTTTTCCCAGTCTATAGGTAGTCTCTTTACTCTTTTGGTGAGGCCTTTGGATGAGGATAAGTGTTTCATTTTTAGAAGCTCCCAGTTATCGACTTTACCTTCCAGTGTTTGTGCATTGCTGGCAATGTTTTGTATACTGTTTATGCTATGTTTGAGGGCTACTAGAGTTCTTCCTATTTTTTCTTCCATGATCTTTATCATTTTAGATTTTATATTTAGGTCTTTGATCCATTTTGAGTTAGTTTGTCTGCATGGTGTGAGAGGTATGGGTCTTGTTTCATTTTTTTGCAGATGGGTATCCAGTTATTCCAGCACCATTTGTTAAAGAGACTGTCTTTTCTCCATTTAATGGACTTTGGGCCTTTGTTAAATACAAGCTGCTCATACGTGGATGAATTTATGTCTGAATTCTCAATTCTGTTCCATTGGTCTATGTACCTGCTGTTGTGCCAGTACCAGGCTGTTTTGACTACCCTAGTGTTGTAATATGTACTAAAATCAGGTAGTGTGAGGCCTCCCACTTTGTTCTAATTTTTCAGTACTGTTTTACTTATTTAGGGCCTCTTCCCTTTCCATATGAACTTGGTGATTTGTTTCTCCATCTCATTAAAAAATGCCATTGGAGTTTGGATCAGGCTTGCATTTATCTATAGATTGCTTGGAGTAGAATAAACATTTTCACAATCTTGAGTCTTCCCATTGAAGAACAAGGTATGTTTTTTCACTTACGTAAGTCTCTTTCGGTTTCTTGCAGTAGTGTCTCATAGTTTTCTTTGTATAGGTCTTTTATGTCTCTGGTTAGATATGTTCCTAAGTATTTAATCTTCTTGGGGCTATTGTAAATGGTATTCATTTCATGATTTCCTCTTCGACTTTCTCTTTGCTCATATAGAGGAATCCAACTGGTTTTTGCATGTTTATCTTGTATCCTGATACTTTGCTGAAATCTTCTATTAGTTCCAGGAGTTTTCTTGTGGATTCTTTAGGGTTTTCCGTGTATAAAATCACATCATCTGCAAATAGAGATAGTTTATTTCTTCCTTACCAATTTGGTTGCTTTTTTTTTTTTTTTTCCCTAGACTAATTGCTCTGGCTAGGACCTCCAGAACAATGTTGAATAAAAGTGATGATAAAGGGCATCCTTGTCTGGTTCCCGTTCTCAAGGGGAATGATTTCAGACTCACTCCATTTAGGGTGCTGTTGGCTGTTGGCTTTACATAAATGTCCTTTATTATGTGGAGGAATTTTCCTTCTACTCCTATTTTGCTGAGAGTCTTTATCATGAATGGATGTTGGACTTTGTCAAATGCCTTTTCTGCATCAACCCATAAGACCATGTGGTTCTTGTCTTTTATTTATATGATGGATTACATTGATTGTTTTTCAAATGTTAAACCATCCCAGCATACCTAGTATGAATCCTACTTGGTCAAGGTGAATTACTTTTTCAATATGTTGTTGGCTAGAATTTTGCTGAGGGTTTTTGTGTCTAAGTTCATGGGGAATATTGGTCTGTAATTTTCTTTTTTTGTGGTGTCTTCACCTGGATTTGTTATGACGGTTATGCTGGCTTCATAGAATGAGATTGGGAGTATTCCATCCTTTTGTATGTTCTGAAATACCTTTAGTAGTAGTGGTGTTAACACTTCTCTGAAAGTTTGGTAGAATTCTCCAGTGAAGTCATCAGGGCCAGGGCTTTAATTTATTGGGAATTTTTAATTATCTTTTCAATTTCTTCTTTTGTTATAGGTTTATTTAGCTGTTCTACATCTGTTTGTGTTAGATTAGGTAGGTAGTGTGTTTCTAGAAATTTATCCAATTCTTCTAGTTTTCAAATTTGTTGGAGTACAATTTTTCATAATATTCTGTTATGATTCTTTTAATTTCAGTTGGGTCTGTTGTAATATTGCCGATCTCATTTCTTATTCTGGTTATTTGCTTTCTCTCCTATTTTTCTTTTGTCCATTTGGCCAATGGTTTATCGATTTTGTTGATCTTTTCATAGAACCAGCTGTTGGTCTTGTTAACTCTTTCAATTGTTTTTCTTTTCTCTATTTCATTTAATTCTGCTCTAATTTTTATTATTTTGTTTCTACTGGTACCCTAGGACTTCTTTTGCTGCTTTCTTTCTATTTCTTTGAGTTGTAGGGATAATTCTTTGATTTTGGCCTTTTCTTCTTTTGGATGTGTGCATTTATTGCTATAAATTGACCTCTGAGCACTGTTTTGCTGTGTCCCACAGGTCCTGGTAGGAAGTGTTTTCATTCTCATTTGATTCTACGAATTTCTTTATTCCACCCTTAATTTCTTCTATAACCCAGTAGTATTTCAGCAAGCTGTTGTTCAGTTTCTGTGCGTTTGGTTTTTTTTTTCACTTGCTTTATGTTATTGGCTTCTACTTTTACAGCTTTATGGTCAGAAAAGATGCTTTGAAATATTTTGATGTTTTGGATTCTGTTAAGACTTGCTTTATGACCTAATATGTGGTCTATTCTGGAGAACGTTCCATGTGCACTGGAAAAGAAAATATGCTTGTCTGCCGTTGGGTGGGGTGTTCTGTATGTGCCTATGAGATCAAGTTGGTTGATTGCGGCATTTAGACTTTCACTGTCTTTATTTAGCTTCTTTCTGGATGTTCTGTCCTTCACCAAAAGTAGTGTGTTGGAGCCTCCTACTATTATTGTAGAGCTGCCCATCTCTATTTTCAGTGCTTTTAGAGTTCATTTTATGTATTTTGGAGCCCTGTCATTGGCTGCACAAAAGGGTCCTTCCTTATCCTTTGTGGTAGATTTTACTTTAAAGTGTATTTTGTTAGAAATTAATATTGCCACTCTTCTTTTTTTGGTTGTTGTTTGTTTGGTATCTCTTTTCCATCCTTTGAGTTTTAGTTTGTTTGTATCTTTATGTCTAAGGTATGTCTCTTGTAGGCAACATATAGGCAGATCTTGTTTTTTTAATCCATTCTGCCACTCTCTGTCTCTTTATTGGTGCATTTAGTACATTTACATTCAGCGTAATTATGTCTAGGTATGAGTTTAGTGCTGTCATTTTGATGCCTTTTTTTTTGGTTGTTGACAGTTTCTTTTTTCCACTGAATTTTCTGTGCTGAGTAATTTCTCTTTATGTATTATCTTTTCCTCTTTTCCAGTGTTGTTGCTTTTGTTTTTGCTGTCTTCATGTTTTTCTTTTTTATTATTATTTTGATGTGCAGGATTGTTATTTTCCTTTGTGATTACCTTGATAAATTTACCCCTATTTTCATACTCCATATGAAAGATCTATGACTATATCTTTTAGTTCTTCTTTTTTGAGTTAATGTTGTCATCTTTTACTTCATGATGTCTGTTTCCCTGTTCTGAGCATTTTAGCTTTGATTTAGTTTTGTGATTTCTCTGTCTTGAATGATATCTGGTTTTCCTGTCCTCTGTTCTTGTCTTGGATTGTGATCTGATGTTATTGAGTTTCTAACTGGAGGATTTCCTTTAGAATTTCTTGTAATTTTGGTTTGTTTTTGGCAATGTCCCTCAACTTTTGTTTATCTGGAAATGCCATAATTCACCTTCATATCTGAGACAGTTTTGCTGGATATATAATTCTCGGCTGGCAATTATTTTCCCTTTAAGTCTTTATATATGTCCTCCCATTGCCTTCTTGCCTGCATGGTTTCTGCTGAGTAGTCCGAGATTAGTCTTACTGACTGTCCTTCACAGGTGACTTTTTGTTTATCCCTAGCTGCTCTTAAAATTCTCTTTATCTTTGGTTTTGGCAAGATTGACTATAATATGTCTTGATATCTTTCTCTTGAGATCTACCTTCTGTGGGGTTAGATGAGCATCTTGGAAAGATATCTCGTCTTTCATGATATCTGAGAGGTTTTCTGCCAACAAATTTTCCACAATTTTCTCTGGATTTTCTGTTTTTCCTCCCTGTTCTGGTACTCTGATTACTTGTAGGCTATTTCTCTTGATAGAGTCCCACATGATTCTTAGGGTTTCTTCATTTCTTAAAATTCTTTTATCTGATTTTTCTTTGAATATATTGGTGCCAAGTATTTTATTTTCAGTCTCACTAATTCTGACTTCACTTTCCTGAATTCTGCTCCTTTGACTTTCTACTGAGTTGTCTACTTCTGAAATTTTATTGTTGATCTTCTGAGTTTCTGACTGCTCTCTCTCTAAGGATTCTTGAAGCCTATTAAATTTTTCGTTATTCTCTTGAATAACCTTCTTAATTCCCTCAACTGCTTTATCTGTGTGTTCCTTGGCTTGTTCTGCATTTTGCCTGAGCTCTTTTTTTTCTTTCCTGATATCTTGAAGAGTTCTGTATATTATTATTTTGTATTCTATCTCTGGCAATTCTAGGAATATATCTTCATCTGGAAGATTCCTCAATTCTTTGCTTTGGAAGCTTGCTGACATGATCATCGTCTGCTTCTTTATGTGATTTGATATTGATTGTTGTCTCTGTATGTTTGCATACTGTGTCCTAGCTTCTTGCTTTGTTTTGTTTTGAAATACTTAATAGGCTGCTCAAATTAGTTGGTTTGATTAATGGAGCCTTTGAAGCTCTAACGTCCTGTCACCGGATGGCCAGAGCTGTTATCAGATATATGAGCCTAGAAGTCCATTCAGTTTTCTTGTAAGGATTCAGCTCATATTTCCAGGTAGTTAGTCACCAAGTGTGTGGTGTAGGCTCTCACCTACTGTCTTTGAGGAGCAGTGGTGATTGGTGTATGCACAGGTCTCTTGTTGCATCAGGTGGTCACACTCTGAGCAAGGTAGGGGGTTGACAACCTTTCCCTGAGTGTTTGTGAGGAAGACATGTCCCTGTTCTCTAGAGTGCACAAGTGGGTGGGCTCTGCAGCCATACCATTGACACCCGATACTTTTAACTGTAAGGACTGGGAGACACCACTTATCCTTGTACCCCTGACATGGGTGGCTAGGTGGTGCAGGTGGAGCCACCAGTCCTCAGGCCCCTGATTTGGGTAGGTGAGGACCCTGCTTATTAGAGCAGTGTCAAGCATCAAGAACCCACCTCGCCACCGCACAGCTGAAACCGTTAAAGTCAGACCTTAGGCCACACACCCTTGCACTGTAACAAGAACCCAGCTCCTGAAATGGGCCACACAGTTCTATGCAGGAGTGAAAGCCATTCAAAGTCTATGGTCCACTTGTGCCTGGACAGGAGCTGCTTCTGCCCTGAGTTTCCAGCTTAGAGGAGCCATCAGATTATTTTTTCCCTGTTTGTTAATTTGCTCCTTCTCCAATGGCTCTGGTTGCATGCCAGGACCTATCTCAGGCCCAGGGAAATCGAATGTCACTGAAGCCAGCTTGGGGGCCTGGGACAGAGGGTGAGGGATCAGATAAATGGGAGAGAGTTCTTTTGAAAGGGGAGGTATTTGATCCGTGCAGTGAATTAAATGCTAGCACTTATGCCGAGAGCGCTGTTCTTCTCTGATTCTGGAGGCATGAGTAGACTCTGTGCCACTGGCTCTCTGTGGCTAGGGAAACCGTGTACAGAAAGCTACTGCCAGCCCTTCTGCAGTCACACCAGCAGATCAGGGATGAGGGGCGCTGGTTCCCACTGAGTTAGGTCCGGCAACTTCTTGCCGCTTCTGAACCGTATCTCCCTCCCTCTGTTGCTAAGTCCAATTTCTTAACTTTGCCTTTGATGTTCAGGGCTCCTAGCTTGTCATATATATAATCAATTTACTTGTTTTTTCAGGTCTTTGTTGTAAGAGGGACTATCAGAAGCATCTGACTACTCCACTATCTTGGCCCTGCCTGCATCTGATGCATTCTTGTCTAGCTATATTTGATAGATACTTTTCTAGGTTAGAACATAAGTTTTCCTCATGCTTTCAAAGTAGACATTATGTTCTCATGCCTGACTGATGGAAATTCACAGTCATGGGAATTCTTTCCTTTTTTTTTTTGATTCAAAAAATCCTCTTATAAAATGTAATGAGGAAAAGTATGTAAAATTGTTTATTTGCATTTTATGAATTCCTAACTTGGATTATTTCTAGCATAAATATAAATATTGAAAACAACTGCAAATATATCATCACAAAGTTTCACAATCCATATTTGCAACAATGGTTGAGGGCACCTGCTTTCCCTTGGACCATTTCTATTACTATTTTTAAGTCTTCCAATAGCTGATAAACCATTTGGAAAAATGATGAATTCCACCTGCCATTTTAATTTAAATTTATTTTTCAGTGAAATTAGATAAATTTCCATGAATATATTAGTGCCTTCTTATCTTCTACTGGACTCTCCTGACATATATTTTGCTCATTTTTATACTTTTATGTTGATTTGAGGAGTGCAATGGTGGCATAGCGGTTAAGAGCTATGACTGCCAGTCAAAAGGTCAGCAGTTTGAATCCACCAGGTGCTCCTTGGAAACCCTATGGGGCAGTTCCACTCTGTCAAAATTGACTCAATGACTTGGTTTATATGTATCATAAAGACAGGAAAGAAAGAAGAGACCAAAATGGATGTCAAAAGAGACTTCGAAACTTTCTCTAAAATATCTGGTAGCTAAAGGGAATAGAAGAAATTAAGAAGTAGAAGAGCTGAACAGAAGATTCAAAGGGCAGCTTGAAAGACAAAATAAAATATTATAATGAACTGTGCAAAGATCTGGAGCTAGAAAATCAAAAGGGAAGAAAACTCTCAGTATTTCTCAAGCCAAAAGAACTGAAGAAAAATTCAAGCTGCAAGTTGCAATATCGAAGGATTCTATGGGCAAAATATTGAACAGCTCAGGAAACATCGAGAGAAAGATGGAAGGAATACGCAGAGTCATTATACCAAAACTAATTGGCCAATGTTCAACATTTCAGGATGTAGCATATGATCAAGATCCAATGGTACTGCAGGAAGAAGTCCATGCTATGCTGAAAGGCAAGGCAAAAAACAAGGGTCCAGGAACTGATAGAATACCAACTGAGATGTTTCAACAAACAAATGCAGCACTGGAAGTGCTCACTTGTCTATGCCAAGAAATTTGGAAGAGAGCTACCTGGCCAACCAACTGAAAGAGAGCCAATATATATGCCTATTCCCAAGAAAGGAGGTCCAATCAAATGCAGAAATTCTTGAACAATATCATTAATATCACATACAAGCAAAATTTTGCTGAAGATCATTCAAAAGTGGCTGTAGCAGTGTATTGACAGGGAACTGCCAGAAGTTCAAGATGAATTCAGGAGAGGATATGGAATGAGGGATATCATTGCTGATGTCAGATGGATCCTGGCTGAAAGCAGAGAATACCAGAAAGATGTTTACCTGTGTTTTATTGACTATGCAAAGACATTCGACTGTGTGGATCATAACCAATTACGGATAACATAGCAAAGAATGGGAATTTAGAGCACTTAATTTTGCTCATGAGAAACTTGGACATAGATCAAGAGGCAATCGTTCCAACAGAACAAGGGGATACTTCATGGTTTAAAGTTAAGAAAGATGTGCATCAGGTTTGTATCTTTTCACCATACTTATTCAATCTGTACGCTGACCAAGTAACCTGAGAAGCCAGACTGTATAGAAGAATTTGGCATCAGGATTAGAGGAAGACTCATTAACAACCTGTGATATGCAGATGACAAGACCATGCTTACTGAAAGTGAAGAGGACTTGAAGTACTTAGTGATAAAGATCAAAAACCACAGCCTTCATTATAGATTACACCTCAACATAAAGAGAACAGAAATCCTCACAACCAGACCACTAAGAAACGTCATGATAAAAGGAGAAAATATTGAACTTGTCAAGGATTTCATTTTACTTGGAGTGACAATCAAAGGAGCATTCAAAAAATCAAATGACGTGTTACTTTAGGCAAATCTGCTGCAAAAGACTTCCTTAAAGTGTTAAAAAGCAAAGATGTCATTTTAAGGACCACGGAGTGCCTGATCCAAGCCATGGTGTTTTCAACTGCCTTATATGCGTGTGAAAGCTGGACAAGGAGTAAGGAAGATCAAAGAAGAGTTGGTGCCTTTGAATAATGGTTTTAGTGAAGAATATTTAATGTACCGTGGACTGCCAAAAGGAGAAAAAAAATCTGTCTTGGAAGAAGTACAGCAAGAATATCCTACTGAGCAGTTACATCTCTCTTATAGGGTTGCTGTAAGTTGGAATCAACTCAATAACAATGGGTTTCATTTGGTTTAAGTGGAGTTCAAGGAAAAAATGTTTTATATAAATATCACAAAATACATTTCCTAAATCTAAACTGATAATTTATATTTAGGAAATGTATAAATTTTGTTGCATTTTTTATTTATGAGAAAATCAAATTTGTAACTCTTCAGGGTTATACTTTATCTATATTAATGGGGTGCCAATTATACTTTCTGAGCATTCTTTTTAGTTCATATGATTTTTCAGTTGAGTCTAATAGTGTTTCAGGTTGATTATATCATATGTAAATACCATTAGTTTTTGCTAGCTTTTCAAAGGTAAGATATTTTTGGTTCCAGTGTTGTTTGCCATGATATCCAGGTATACAATTTCCAAGAAAAATGTTGAGTATTTGATCCTTAATGTTTGATTGTAACATTGATGGAAAACATTAACAGTGTTTTATTTTCCATTTAAACTATGTATGCATTTTATGATATTACAGATTTTTTTCTGCCTCTTCTAGACTATCAAAAAAAAATTAGTATGTTTGTATTTAGTGTTCTATGGGAATTTGCATTATTTTTTACCAAAAATTTTTATCCCCCACTGATGTGATGTCAGGGTTTTTCTCTAATTTGGAGTCATCATTGACTTCTCTCTTTCTCTAACATCTTATATACAACACTTTCTGTTGGTTGTATCTTCAGAATAGATTCCATATCTGCCCACTTCTAAATTACTCCCTTGCCAACACCCTGGGCCTGGCTGCCATTACAGCTTGCTCAGACACTGCAAGGGCCTCCTAACTGCTCTCCCAACCTTCAATTTTTCCCTCTAGAGTCTAATCAGACAACAACCAGGGGGAAGTTCTTAAAACATTACTCAGGTGACATGTCTCTCTGATCAAATCTTTTCAAAGATTTTAAATAAATCCAAGTCCTTTAGGCTGCCATGATAGTCTTTTGGACATATCTCTCACCTCACTACAGAGCACCCCTCTCTCCCTTGATTTCTGTTGTGCATCCTCCTTGTTTTGTTTCATTGCCTCCAGGCCTTTGGACTGGGGTTGGTTCTCTCTCCTAGCATTTTTTTCTTTTTTTTGCATATTTTCCTGTTGGTTGTCTCTCCCCTTTCTTTCAGATCTCTGCTCAGATACCACTCTTAAGAAAGGACTTTGCTGACCAACTAATTTAACCTATAAATTAACATTCTACTTCAATGCTTTGCTCATTTTGTAAGCATTAGCATTACTTTGAATTTTACTGTATCTCTATTTGTATATGCATTTTTTGTGTATTTCTACATTGGAATGTAAGTTTCTGATGGGCAGAGATTTGTCTGATGGTTTACTTCTGTTTCTATGGGACCTGAAACAGCAGTTGACAAACAATATGCACTTACTTAATATTTTTTAATGAATGGATTATTGTACTGGTCCTATTGTAGGGCCATCTTAGGAATTTTGTAATCACAAATGTATGTTTAAAATACAGTATCTTTTTTATCTACTGACAGCATTCATTTTCTGGGATTTGATTTATGGTATTAAATAATATGCATAAGTGAGGCTTGTCCAACTTTATATTTTTGTTCTTTTTATCAAATGTTTCAGTGATAATGCCATAAATATTCATGATATATTGATAACAATTTCTGATAACAATTAAGTAGCAACTACAATATACCAAGCAGTGTTCTACACATTTTGTTTATAATAAGTCACTTAACTTTCACAGGGAGTCCCTAGTTGCACTAAAAAAAAAAAAATTTTTTTTTTTTTTTTTGCTGTTAACCAAAATATTTGTGGCTTCAGTCTGCCCAGAGGCACCTCGGAAGAAAGACCTAGTGATCTACCTCCAAAAGGTCACAGCAATTGAAAGCCCTACAGAGTATGGGTTTGCCATGAGATGAAATCAGTTGGATGGCAACTAGTTAATCCTCACAACATCAAAACCTATTACTTCTATTGAATCTGTTACTGTTGTTACTGCCATTGTACAGATGACAAAGTTGAGGCTCAGAGAGGTTAAGTAACTTGTTCTTGGTCATGCAACTAGAATTCGTATGATTATTATTAATCACACGGTTTTGTTCTATTTTATATTCTCCATTGTCTAAACAGAAGCATCGCAAAAGGGGGGCAGAGGAGGGCACATGCCCCAGGGTCCAAGTCCAAGAGTGCAGCAGACAAGGTACAGAATACTTTTAGGCACCGCAAATATGAAAGCCAGACAAGAGGGGGAAGACATTTCTGCTGACTCATCAACATCTATTCATCTTGAAATTTGGGATAGGGAAAGGCTGAACTTAGAGATTGCCCCTGGAAACTCCTTACCCTCACTATGCCCTGTGTCTGCAATATATTACAAAGTATAAGAATTGCAAGTTTCTTGCTATTTTGATAAAAGTAACATAAAAATTATATGACAGTGATTTGCTTTGGATTTTAATGGTTCAGTAGCTTTCTAGTTTAGGTATTTTCTATTCAGTGTTTTTTTGGTATTTTATTGATTATATTTTGTTAATGTATATCTGTGAACAGACTTACACGTGTGTATATGAACACACACATGCATGCACACACTCCTACACTCATGAACACACATATCCACTCAAGGATTTCACGGATAAAATTATAATATTGACATGAAGGTAGATCTCAATAATTCTTGAGATATAGAAAGTTAATGGTTAAGAAGACTAAATTCCATCAATACTGTTTATATATTCTATGCAAATCTAATAAAAATCACAACAAAATTTGTAAAGAAAATGACAAACTAATTCTAAAACTTACGTAGGTATGTAAAGGCCCAATAGTAGCTAGAGTAGTACTAAAAAATAAGTAACAGCCCCTACCAGATACCTGACATTTTGTAAGAAATGAACAGTGCTGTGTCCTTATTTAAATAAACAGACTTCTCATTTGACTAAATCGTTTATGTCATTGTTTAATTTCTATCTCTATGTTTACAACTACCAAATTTATATCTCCAAATAGAATCTCTTCCCTGAAATCTATGGTTGAATATCAACTTCCAAGTTAATCTCTCCATGAGGATATATGTTAAGTATTCAAAGTTGACGTATTTGAAGTTTAAAGGTTGATTAGGCTCTCCAAGATATTTTCCTGCTCAGTCTTCATCCTATCAATAAATGATGCCTTTATTCAACCAAAGCTTTAGTAGCATCCCTGACTCCACTGTTCTCTCAAAGAATGCATTGTTCAGCATTTGCTCATTGTCTTCAGGATTTTGCTACTTTTGCTATTTTCCATACTTGATGGTTCAAGTCATCATACTTACTCACCTGTACTTTTGTAATATCTATCTAAATTGTCTTACTGTGCCCATCTTTGTACCATAAAGCACATGGAATAATCCATTTAAAGTATGTTAGATTTTATTATGCTTCTATTCAATTTTACAAAAACCTGAGTTGAATGGAAAGCTTTTAAAATTAAACTCAGGGCCCAACTCCACCTGGCTTCCATTGTTGTGTGCTCCTCAATTCCTATTACATCACTGGGCTCTTTCATTGTATTACAGCTACATTTTGCTGAGGTTTCTTCTTTGGATACTAACTCATCTCTTATTTCAGGGCTTTAGCCAGTTCATTTGCTTTGAGCAGTCTGCTTCTAGAAATGATAGAGAGACTTCATCCCTGAACCAGTTACTATCTTGTCCTTTACCCTACTTTTTTAATTTTTCTTCAGAGAGCAAGGCACCATCTAACTATATATGTAATTATGTGTATCTATTTCTGTCTTTTTTTTTTTTCTGTCTACTACTAGAAAAAGAATTGATGCATGCAAACTCCAGTGTTGATGAAGAATATTGAATATACCATAGACTCCCAATAGAATGAATGTTTGCTCGTGCAGTCTTAGAAGAAATACAACCAAAATGTACCTTAGAAATTAGGACAGTGTTTTAGTCATCTAATGCTGCTATACCACAGGAGGATGACTTTAACAAAGAAAAATTTATTCTGTCACTGTCTAGTAGGCTACAAGTCCAAATTCAGGTCGTCGGCTCCAGGGGAAGGCTTTCTCTCTCTGTCTGCTCTGGAGGAATGCCCTTGTCATCAATCTTCCCTTGGTCTGGGAGCATCTCAGTGCAGGAATCTCAGACCCAAAGGACATGCTCTGCTCCAGCACTCCTTTCTTGGTGGTATGAGGCCCCCATGTCTCTCTTCTCACTTCTCTCTTTTGTATCTCAAAAGAGATCCACTTAAGACACTACCTGATCTTATAGATTTCATCAACATAACTTCTGCTAATACATTTTATTACATCATAGTGATAGGGTGTACAACACTTAGCCAAACCACATCAGATCGTAAAATGATAGGCAATCATAGAATCACACAAGGGAATCATGCCTAGGCAAGTTGACAGATATTTTGGGGGGACACAATTCAATCCATGACAGCTGGTGAGACTTCAAATTGCTTACTTTGAACATGTCATCAGGAAAAACCAATTGCTAGGAAAAGGTACCATGTTTGGTAAAGTAGAGAGCCAACCAAAATGGGGGAAACCCTCAGTGAGACGGAATAACCCAATAGCTGCAACAATGGACTCAAAATACCAAAGATCATGAAGATGTTACAGGACATGGCAATTTTTCATTTTATTATGCATAAAGTCACCGTAACTCGGAACCAACTTGATGGCAGCTAACAACAACTAGAATGCATATACTTTGACATCCTGCTTTGGTATCTGAAAAAAATATTTGTGTCCAGAAAGTATTTCTTGGATGAGTGAATGCAACTTGTGTAGATTAGATTATTAGTCACCAAATATTGACATTATTCCCCCGCTTGCCCCCCACCACACAGACCTACACTGTCTCCATGGGAGGAGTATATTTCCTGACCCATTGACACTAGTCTTGGCCATGTTACTTGGTTAATGGAATGTGGATATGAGTGTGAGTGTGGTGTTTCCCAGCCTAGTCTGTAAGAGACTTCTCCTCTGAAAGCTTGAAGTTCTACCATGAGAGGAACTTGCCTCAAGTGTCTGCCGCCCCTTCAACTTGTCCAAGGAAATTAAGAGATGCATGGAAACAACCTGAACTCAAAACCTAGCTGATCTGTAGAGTTGCATGAAATACTTTTTATTACATGTCACTAAGATTTTGTGGTTGTCTTTTATGCATCATTATTGTAGTAAAATTCTGACTAATATCCCAACCCAGTGCCTTCGAGTCGATTCCATGACTAATATAGGAACATGATATGGAAGCCAAATACAGACCTAATGGTATATGAAGTGTATGATTAATTCACTATACCTAGAAACAAGGGAAAGGGTTATCCTTGGTGCATCCTGAGTAGCGGGGTATTTCTCATCTCTTCCACATCAGGATTTGCCATATGACTTGCTGGGCAAATGGAATATGAATGAAGTGAAAGATTCCACATTCAAACAGAAGAATTAAGTGCCATTTACCTGGTTCCATCCATATTCCTATGCATTTGCCAGGATAGTGACTAACATAAGAGCTGCTAACCAGAAATGAAATAGGAAAGATGATAATACAGAGCAGATTTGCACTTGACTCACACCCAAGAGGTATTATAAATGAGAAATATCCCCACATTTTAAGTCAATGGAACTTGTGGATTGTCAATCAACTAGGATAGAGCTCAAGCCCAGTTCCAAGGATATAACCCAACCATTTCACCAATAACAGTAATCCCATTTGTCGTGATTATTTCTGGAGCATGAATTAAACCAGATGTTGTCTAATTAGGTCAACTGTTTATTTATTCTAGAAGGGGTTCATGCACCTGTACTTATTATACAAGTTTGAACTCAGGTTTTTTTTTTTTTTTTAACCCAGTTAACACAAATTTTAACTGATTTAGTGATAATGCAAAAAAAGTGCTGCTGCTGATGATAATGGTGATGATATACACCCGTCCCAACCCATATGTGTTTTATATAATTAATACTGACAGGAGCTTGGGTGAAATTTTGACTTGCTCTACAAGCATGACTAGAAACCAGTGAGATATCACAGGTGTCTCCTATGAACAATAGGCATATTGGTTTTGACAGACCCTAAACCAAAGATGTCCCTATAATAGCTGACTTGAATATCATATTTTTAATACCATTAGGTGACCATTTATATATTTTTATAACTGGTCCTTATTAATGGTAAGATAAACGGGACATTAATAGATTTGAATATCAGTATAACGACAGAGAACTGCAAAAAATTCAAGCCAGATTCAGAAGAGGGAGTGGAACCAGGGATATCATTGCTGATGTCAGATGGATCCTGGCTGAAAGCAGAGAATACCAGAAGGATGTTTACTTGTGTTTTACTGGCTATGCAAAGGCATTCGACTATGTGTGGATCATAACAAATTATGGATAACATTGTGAAGAATGGGAATTCCAGAACACATAATTGTGTTATCAGGAATCTGTACATGGATCAAGAGGCAATTGTTCAGACAGAACATGGGGAGACTGAGTAGTTTACCGTGACGAAAGGTGAATGTCAGGGTTGTGTCCTTTCACCATACCTATTCAATCTCTATGCTGAGCAAATAATCTGAGGAACTGGACTGTATGAAGAAGAATGAGGTATCAGAATTGGAGGAAGACTCATTACAGCCTGCATTATGCAGATGACACAACCTTGCTTGCTGAAAGTGAAGAGGATTTGAAGCATTTACTGAGGAAAATCAAAGACTACAGCCTTCATTATGGATTACACTTCAACACAAAAAAACAAAAATCCTCACAACTGGACCAATATGCCAAACCACGATAAACAGAGAAAAGATTGAAGTTGTCAAGGATTTCATTTTACTTGGATCCACAATCAATACCATAGCAGCAGCAATCAAGAAATCAAAAGATGCTATTTCCAGAGGCAGAGCCAAGGTGGCAGAATAGACAGGCGCTTCCAGCGAGCTCTCTTTACAACAAACACCTGAAAAAAACAAGTGAAACAAGTATATTTATGACAAGCTAGGAGCCCTGAGTATCAAAGGCAAGCTTAGAAAAAGAACTGAGGGGCAGGGGGAGGAAGAGATGGTTCAGAAGTGGAGAAGAGTTACCAGACCTGAATCATGGGGAGCCCTTAGGCCCCATTCCCAGGAGCTGCAGTGGCGGGTTGGTACTAGTGTTCGGCCACAGTTTCCTCAGGGAGAAGCAGCCAGCCATACAGCCTACTCAGACCTCTGGAACCAGAGAAGAATGGCGCTCTCAGCAAAAGCTAATTACCTGCATATATTTCACTGCACCCCCCACTCTGCCCCCCCGCCCCCCCTACTCCCAAGATGGCTTCAGTGGCTGACTTCCCTGGGCCTGAGATAGGTCCTGTTGAGAGCCTAGACCTATCCTCATGGGCTTTGAGAAGGAATAAATTTGCAATTGGGGAAAAACATAATTTACCAGCTCCATTAACTGGGGAAGCTCAGGACAGAAGCAGCTCCTGATCAGACATAAACGGTCTGTGGACTTTGACAACCTTTCCCCTCTGCATGGACCTGTCTGGGCCTATTTCAGGAGAATAGGCCCCTGTTGGCAAACACCAACTATTTCAGCTGTGCGGTGGAAAGGTGGGTGTTTGATGTTTGACATTGCTTTGCCTATTAAACAGGGTCCTCACCTACCCATATCAGGGGCCTAAAGACAGATGGCTCCACTCAGGTCACCCAGCCACCCGCAAAAGGGGTCCGAGGATAACTGGTACTTCTCAGTCCTTACAACCAAAAATATTGGGTGCCCATGGTCCGTCTGAAGAACCCACCCAACTGTACACTCTAGGGAATAGGGGCACACTTTCCTCAGAGACACTTGGGGGATGATTCTCAGCCCCCTGCCTTGTTCAGAGTATGACCATCTGCTACAACCAGATACAGGTACCTGCACCAATCACCCCTGCCCCTCTAAGGGTGTGGGACACAGCCTGCACCACACACTTGATGATCAGCTACCTAGACACCTGAGCTGAATTCATACAAGAAAACTGAATGCACTCCTAGACTGATCTACCTGATAACAGCTCTAACCATCTGGTGAGAGGACATCTGAGCTCCAAAAGTGAAAATAATCAAGTTAGCTCACTCAAGCAACCATCTGGGCATATCAAAACAAAACAAAGCAAGAAGCTATGACACAGTAAGCAAACATAAAATAAACTAATGCAATAACTTATAGATGGCTCAAAAAAAAAAACAGTCAATTTCAAGTCACATAAAGAAACAGACCATAATTACCTCAACAAACTCTCAAAACAAAGAATCAAGGGATCTCCTAGATGAAAGTGTATTCCTGGAATTACCAGAGGCAGAAAACAAAACATTAATATGCAGAACCTTTCAAGACATCAAGAAGGAAATAAGGCAATGTGCAGAACAAGCCAAGGAACATACAGATAAAGCAATTGAAAAAATTAAAAAGATTATTCAGGAACATAATGAAAAATTTCATAAGCTGGAAAAATCCATAGACAGACAGCAATCAGAAATTCAGAAAATTAACAATAAAAATAAAGAAATAGACAACTCAATAGAAAGCCAGAGAAGCAGATTTGAGCAAATGGAAGGCAGAATTTCTGAACTTGAAGATAAAGCACTTGGCAGTCATATGTTTGAAGAAAAATCAGATAAAAGAATTTTTAAAAAATGAAGAAAGCTTAAGAATCATGGCAGACTGTATCAAGGGAAATAACCTACGAATGATTGGAGTATCAGAACAGGGAGGGATAACACAAAATACAGAGAAAATTGTTGAAGATTTTTTAGCAGAAAACTTCCCTGATATCATGAAAGAGGAGAAGATATCTATCCAAGATACTCGTCTAACTGAACATGAGGCAGATGTCAAAAGAAAGTCTCCAAGACAGATTATACTTGAACTTGCCAAAACCAAAGATAAAGAAAGAATTTTAAGAGCAGCTAGGGATAAAGGAAAAGTCACCTAGAAAGGAGAGCCAATAAGAATAAGCTTGGACTACTAGGCAGAAACCACACAGGCAAGAAGGCAATGGGATGACATATAAAAAGTTGAAGGAAAAAATTGCCAGCCAAGAATCATATATCCAGCAAAAATGTCTCTCAAATATAAAGGTGAAGTTCAGACATTTCCAGGTAAACAGAAGTTTAGAGAATTCATAAAAACCAACGCAAAACTACAAGAAACACTAAAGGGAGTTCTTTGGCTAGAAAATTGATAATATCAGGTATCAACCCAAGACTAGAACACTGGGCAGAGCAACCAGAAGTCAACCCAGATAGGGAAATCCAAAAAAACAAAGCAAGATTATTAAAAAAAAAAAACCCTCAAAACAGGGTAACAGCAATGTTATCACAGAAAAGAAGACAACATTAGAATAATAAAGAGGGAGTAAGAAATGTTATCATACACCTTCCATATGGAGTGGAAAATACGGCAATACAAAGAAATAAAAGTTACATTTAAATTTAGCAAAATAGGGGTAAATAATAAGGTAACCACAAAGGAGACAAGCTACCCTACTCATTAAAAAAAAAAAAAAAAAAAATAGAGACTCAGCAGAAACAAAATCAACAACAACAGATATGAGGAAAGGACAATATATAAAGAAAATCTACTCAGCACATAAAATCAAGTGGGCAAAAGAAACTGTCAATACACAAAAAAAGACATCAAAATGATAGCACTAAATTCACACCTATCCATAATTACTCTGAATGTAAATGGACTAAATGCACCAATAAAGAGTCAGAGAGACTCAGACTGGATAAAGAAACACGATCTGTCTATATGCTGCCTACAAGAGACACACCTTAGACTTAAAGACACAAACTAAAACTCAAAGGATGGAAAAAATATATCAAGCAAACAATAAGCAAAAAAGAGCAGGAGTAGCAATATTAATTTCTGACAAAATAGGCTTTAAAGTTAAATCCATCAGAAAAGATAAGGAAGGACACTATATAATGATTAAAGGGACAATACACCAAGAAGCTATAACCATATTAAATATTTACACACCCAATGACAGGGCTGCAAGATACATAAAACAAACTCTATCAGCATTGAATAGTGAGATAGATAGCTCCACAATAATACTGGGATACTTCAACACACCACTTTCGCTGAAGAACAGGATATCCAGAAAGAAGCTCAGTAAAGACACGGAAGATCTAAATGCCACAATCAACTAACATGACCTCATAGACATATACAGAACACTCCACCCAACAGCAACCAACTAAACTTTCTTTTCTAGTGCACATGGAACATTCTGTAGAATAGACCACATATTAGGTCATAAAGCAAGCCTTAGCAGAATCCAAAACACTGAAATATTACAAAGCATTTTCTCTGACCAGAAGGCCATAAAAGTGGAAATCAATAACAGGAAAAGCAGGAAAAAGAAATCAAACACTAACTAAACAATACCCTGCTCAAAAAAGATTGGATTATAGAAGACATTAAAAAAAAAAATAAGGATGGAATAAAGAAATTCATAGAATCCAATAAGATGAAAACACTTCCTAACAGAACCTTTGGGACACAGCAAAAGCGGTGCTCAGAGGCCAATTTTTATCAATAAATGCACACATACAAAAAGAAAAAATGGCCAAAATGAAAGAATTATCTCTACAACTTGAAGAAATAGAAACAGAGCAACAAAAAAAAAACTCACAGACACTAGAAGAAAACAAATAATAAAAATTAGAGCAGAACTAAATGAAATAGAAAACAGAAAAACAATTGAAAGAATTAATAAGACCAAAAGCTAGTTTTTTTGAAAAAAATCAACAAAATTGATAAACTACTGGCCAAACTGACAAAAGAAAAACAGGAGAGGAACCAAATAACCCGAATAAGAAATGAGATGGGCGATATTACAACACACCCAACTGAAATTAAAAGAATCATATCAGATTACTCTGAAAAATTGTACTCTAACAATTTGAAAACCTAGAAGAAATGGATGAATTCCTAGAAACACATTACCTACTTAAACTAACACAAACAGAGGTAGTACAACTAAATAGAGCCATAACAAAAGACGAAGCGAAAAGGGTAATCAAAAAACTGCCCCCCTCCCCTAAAAAGCTCTGGCCCGGACAGTTTCACTGAAGAGTTCTACCAAACTTTCAGAGAAGGGATAACACCACTACTACTACAGGTATTTCAGAGAACAGAAAAGGACAGAATACTCCCAAACTCATTCTATGAAGCCACCATATCCCTAATACCAAAACCACGTAAAGACATCACACACACACAAAAAATTACAGACCTATATCCCTCATGAACTTAAATGCCAA